>NW_028230445.1:2552569-2852569 GCF_043228905.1 Azolla caroliniana
AATGAGGACAACAATGCTTCAAGCACCTTCCAAAAGGAGCTCTATGGGTATAGGTAACCCCTTAGTTCTAAAGTTATACTTTTCTAAATACACTAAGGCTTTAAAACTTGGTAAAACCCTTATCCCCACAATCCATGAGCTACTAAAAAAGGATCCCGAGTTGTGCCACTTACCTAAACCAATGATTTGCTAGAGAAACCCTCGGAACCTTCGTTCTTACCTAGGAAGGACCAAGTTTCTTACCAAGGAGTAAAAAATTAGTGCACCACATATACATGTATGCACATTTTGACTTTACACTACATACACATTTATGCACATGCACACATATATTATCTCGTGCACATTGCACATGTAAGAGAATTATATGAGCACTATGCACATACTTTGCACACATGGGCACATTACACATGATACTTGCACATTGCACATGTAAGCGAATTATATGATCACTATGCACATACATTGCACACATGAGCACATTACACATGATACTTGCACGTGCACATTTGCGTATAACAAAATTTCTACCCTTCGTTTGAACTACTTTAGGACAATACATTCTTACGTTTTTCCTTACCTTGTAAAGGGTACATTAGAGGAATCACATATAAGACCCTCTAATTATATACCTAAATCAAGGTAAAAACAAAAACCTTAGAAGCCTAAAAATCCACTAAATGTAATTGTCACCTAACCCCAACGGTAAAAAATATAGCTGTTGAAATGACCGTTACATATTTGAATGTTCTCCCATTTTGAGACTAAAATTTCCCCGCGCTCACCCATATAAAAGTGAAGAGTGAGAGTCCATCACTTGTGAGTAGCCTTTTGCAACTATATGTGCTTTATGCTTATATCTTGAAAATCTATTTCAATCGAATGACTTGCCTATGTTGAGGCCGAGGGACCAGCTCCCATGTATGATTCCGCTCAATGGAATTAAGTTCAACTTCCATTGCTGCTTTCCAGTTTGGAAGAACAAGGGCCTCTTTTGCTGTAGTGGGTTCTTGTGATTGCACAACAGTGCACAGTAAGGCAAAGTTGCATGATTGAAGAGGCCGTTGTGACCTGCGTGTTCTTTTCATGTTTGTAGGAGAACTAGCTGTATACTCATGAAGTTCAGCATCGGAAAGATGGGAATCAGGAATAGTGGCTTGAAGCCTCTTCGGAAGTGGTTGAAGCTGGTGTGTAGAGAGAGTGGAAACAATTGGAGTTGAGGGAGAGGTTTGAATTGTTGACTGAGTTAGAGTTAGAGTAGGAGTGGGTGGAGATGGGGGGCTTGAAGGTGAGACACCTTCGTCTGGAATAGGAGATTCCGGAGCAGCTGAGTTTTCAACCGTGAACTTAGGTGAAATGCTAGAGTCATCCATCTTGGACTCCAAAATATGAACATCCCTAGAGATGACTAGGGACTTTGATGTTCGATCCCATAACTTGTAAGCTTTAGATTGTGTGTTGTAACCAAACCTGAATGTCTTGGTTTTGGACTCAAATTTAGTGAACATAAGCATCACAACCAAAGACTTTAAATGAGAAACTGAGGGTTTTACAACTGTAAATGCTTCTGCAGGGGTCATTGCATCAATGATTAACATGAAGTAGCATGCACCACCAAGAATAGTGGTTTTCATTGAACCACAAAGAACCATGTGCACTAGCTCCAAGATAGATGTTTCATGGTGAGTGGCTTGATGAGGGAAAGGCTATTGATGTTGCTAGCAATTAAAGACAAAAAACACATGGGGTATTGGGAGTTTTGAAAAGAGGAAGACCCTCAACTAGCTGTGAAGAGGAGAGCTTTTGAAGAGAGTCGTAGTTGAGAGGACCAAACCTTGCATGCCCAATGTGGGATCTTCTTGTGCCACCAAGGCGTGACAGCATTGAAGAACATGAAGAAGATGAGATTTGGATTTTTCAGGTGGCATAAACCCCCTTCTTGTGTGCCACTAGTTACAATTTGTAGGCTGTTGGTGTCAATGACTTCCAAAACTGAGCTATCAAAGTAGACAACATAACCTTGCTTACTAGCTACAATTTTGTAGGCTGTTGGTGTCAATGACTTCCAAAACTTAGCTATCAATGTGGACAACATAACCTTGCTTAGTGATTTGGTAGACCGAAAGTAAGTTGGCGGAGATGTGAGGCACATGTAGTACATCTTGGAGAACGACAGGTCCCTCATTCAAAGAAGTGATAAGAAACACATTACCCACATAGGAAGCCTCAATGCTTGAGGCATCTCCTATGGAGATTTGAGAGGAGCTGGGTTTGACATCATGCAAAACAGATTTGTCATAAGTCATGTGTGCAGTGGCACCACTGTCTTCTAACCAACTCATCAATGGTTGAGGTAGTTGGTCCAACCAAATGTGAAGAATGTTCTTCAATGCTGAGGAAAACTGTTTCTTTGGTGGAGTGGGCTGAGTTTGATTTTGGTGTAGGTTGACTTTTGTTAGACGCTGAGTTTGCTTTCCTGGCATTGTCCCTTTTCTTTTTCTGACAGTTGGGCTGAATGTGACCTCTTTGTAGGCTGTGTTGTTTGTTGGTCTTGGATTGGATTTGTTGTAGGAGTTGCCATGGTGCTTCAATTTTCCTTTACTTTTGGCATGTAGAAGGGTTTCATTAGAAGTTTGAGCACTTTTCTTCCTTGTGGCCCTGACTTGAAGCATGCCAATAAATGTATTCATATCAGATGTGCTGGGAAGAAGAGAAAGTGTGTCACAAAAGGTTGAGAATGATTCAGGCAACTTCATCATTGGACTTGCTTCCCAAGGAAACTAGTTCTTTTTGGAGACTAACAAATTGCGTGATTTTATCCATGATGTTTGGAGTGTCATGAATCTTGAGATTTTCTAGTTGACTCTAAAAAACTATCATTTGAGCATGATTAGCTCTATGATACCTGTTTTTGATGTCTTCGCATAGTTCATTGGCTGTCTCTTCATTTGTATCTTGAAATTGACGGGCAATCCTCAATTTAATATTAAACACGAGGAAAGCATGAGCACGAGAATCCTTATCTAGCTGAGCTTCAATCTCAGCTTTAGATGATGTTGTTGAAGAAGATGAAGTTATCGGTGGTTTATTCTCACTACCATTAACTACATTTGGTAGACAATGGTACTGTAGCAAGGTCTTTATCTGCAGTTCCCAATCCAAGATGGACTCTTTGTTACAGTTGAATTTTAGAACCTACCACTACGTCATTACAACATTTAATGCATTGTTCTTTTCTCTTCACTCCTCCACTACATTAACTCAATATGTACCTAGGAATGTTTTTTCTCCATTCCTAAATGCAGGGGTTACAAAACCCACTCTCATTTATTTAAAGGTTTTGAGCCTCATGAAGAAATATAATTCTTGCTTTAGCTTATTGTTAAGCTGCTGCTAGCCTCTTTAGCATCTTAAAACTGTTCATTATCATGGCAGTTGTTACTAAAATTTAGTTTAGAGCTTTTGGCATCAAACTTTCATAAAGAAAAGGTATCCAATCCTCTTTGGCCCATATGACTAAATGACAATAATAAATTTGCTTGGTAAGGACTTTCCTATCAGCCAATACAGAATGCTTTCCGTCATCTGCTTGACAAGAAGTTTAAAATCTCTTGTCGATTTCCATTATCCACTCTAAAAAAATGGTTCTTTATCCATGTACATCAATTTCACCAAGAAACAATAAACTCTTTTCAGTACTTGGAACATATCAGCATCATAGAATACTAGTTGGTAATTGCGAAAATAGATTGTCATCTAAGTCTGATTCAGTACATCATTAACATGAAGCAATGCATCAACATTATCGCGTTTAGGGAGTTACCATTGAGTTTGAAATAACATTAGATTAGAGCCTTTTGTATCTATTGGTTTTTCTCTTTTGCATTCTTTTTCTTGTCATCTGCATTCTTCTAATGTTCAAGTGTTGGAGGGTGGCAGCTCCAGACCTGCACTCTCTTTCATCTTTTTCAACAAGAGTCACCTATTTTATTCCCTCTTATTCCTATTTTATTGTACCTGTTTGGTATTACAAGAGTCACCTAACTGCCAAACAACCATTTCACCCACTGTCCCCAATTTTGTATAAATAGGCTATACCAGCCTCTTTTGTAAAGACTTTTACTTTTGTTGCTACTTACAAACAAGCTCTACTCTTTGGCTGCCTCTAGACTGTCTACTCTTTGGCTGCCTCTAGACTCGCTACTCTTTGCAATCATTTTTCTACTGCTAACAGCTTTCTCACAGCTTGGCTGTGTCTATTTTGTTCTAACGACTGTTCCGCTGCTGCTATTAACAGCTTTTCTCACATCAAGTTCTCTCTTGAAGTACCAGCAATCAGGTTTTGTGTGGCCTTTCCTACCAGATGGTGGCATGTAACACCAGAGTTAGTTTTACGTTTGTTTCTCTATAAATTTGCATTAGATTTTGTGTTCCTTCTGCTATGAATACCATAAGCAAAGCCACTTCTCTCATAATTGAGCTTCCTTACCTCTTCAATTAATTTAGAGGCGTTAGCCCCATCAAACATCTGGTTGGAGCCATTAGACAATGAGACTACCAATTTCTCCAAATTGTCTGGAAGATTCATTAGAACGATCAGAACGAATATTAAATTTTGTTTTTTATTGGAAGGCTTGCATGCCTAAATCTTGCAATTGATTCAATATGCCATTAAAAGTGGATATGTGCTCATTGGCAATCTTTGACTCTCCCGATTGCATAGATACTAGGTTTCTTATGCACTTTATTTATGGGTCTATGGTTTTCATATGTTGTTCTTAGCATTTCTCAAACTTCATCGGCAATGTTGTAGTCCTTGAGGTTCACAAGGATTTCATTTGTCACAGCCATTTGAATATATATAATGGCTTTCTTATTCAAGCTAGACCATGGAAGGTCTTTCAAAGTTGTTGGCGTCTCACTTCCAGAAATTAAAGCTTGTGCTATCAAATATTCTAATGTCATGGAATGATTTAACGGAGTCAAGCAGAGAATTTGGCTTAGATGCAAAGAAAACTCAAAAGGAGAGAGAGGAGATACATGTAAGTCTTTGGATCCCCCTAATAATCTATTTAAAGGGCACTTGAGCCAGTTGACATTGGCCAAGTGACCCAAATATGTGTTAGAAGCTCTCAAGATAGCTATAGTGTGAAAGGGCTTTTGTAAATGTACAATGTATAAATGGAGAATTCTTGGGTCTTTACACCGTTGAGTTTTGTGTAAGCTCATAATGTTGAAGGCCGTAAACATGGAGACATTGACTCAAATCATATCCGTTATCTATTCAAGCTTGATAACATATTCATTTTGGGTGAGTCCCCTCATGTATGGTGAAGTCATTTAATTCAGATATGAATACAAGTATCCACTGGGTTTGGGCCAGTGAGTTAATCAGCTAAAAACGTCTTGTGACATATTCTCTGATACATCTTGAACTTTAAAAGTATCATCCGTATTTCTTTTATCACAGGCTCAATGGCAGAAGAAAAGCAAGTTTGCTTTGCCCGATGAAGAAGAGGAAGCAATTTTAACACACCAAGGAACTGCATTATCATATGTTGATGATTTTGAAGACAATCTCTCTGGGGAGGATGACGAGGAAGGGAAGGAACGTAAGAAATATAAAAATATAAAAACATAAAAACACTGTTTCTAATAATATGTAAAAGCTGTTTCTCATGTGTTCTTTTTTATGAAAATACAGTGGATGAGGAGTTAGTGAGAAAGTTCCATTTTGGTGGGGATTTTAATGATGGACATGCTGACCAGAGTGAAAGGGTGAATACATATGAGTACTTCAATGTTCATTTATTCAAGGAATATATTCAGCTTGATTGATTATTTGTGGTTTTCTATAGGTGAAATCCAAGAAGGAGATTATGGAGGAAATTATCGCGAAAAGCAAATTTTACAAGGTTTTGTTTCTTAGTAAATTTTGTCGAAGTGATTCACTATGTAATCTGTTCCTCTTTCATTCAGAAAGATGTTTATTTGGTATTATTCTATTGTTTTTAAACCTACGGATACCTCATAACAGGGGCAAAAGGCAAAAGAAAAGGAAGAAGATGCAGAATTAAATGATCATTTGGATAAGGAATTTGCTGAATTGTCACGATCTCAGGCTTTGATTTCTCTTGTGCGACCAAAGAAAGGAAAAGCCTTTAGGAAGGATCTTGATACTGATCTTGCAGGTGATGGAAAGGTAAGTTTTCATAATTCATAATGATTATTACTAGTATTAAAAAGTAAGAATATGAATATCTTGGTTGCTGATTATCTAATACATATTTTATGGTGTCCGTAAAAGCCTGATGACTTTGACAAGCTTGTTAAAGAAATGGGAATGGAGATGAGAGCCCATGCCTCTGACAGGGTGAAGGGAGTTGAGGAGTTAGCAGCGGAAGAAAAAGCTCTTCTTGAAGAACTTGAAGTACTTGAGCTTTTGCAGCTTGTGTCTATGTTGAGTTGGTAAACATTTACTAGAGTAAGTGCTTTCCAAATAACTAATTGACTGTGCCAACTCCAGGAAAAACGTAGGAAACGGATGCTTGGGGAAACTGACTCTGATGACAGTGATATTGAAAATTCGCCAGCCAGACAAAATTCTTTGAGAGAAAAGAAGCGTAGACGATCAGAAGTCTCAGGGGATGATCTTGGTGAAAACTTTGCAATGGATGATGATGAACCAAAGGTAGGCTGGGTGGACGAAATACTTGCTAGGGATGGCAATGAAGAAGAAGATTCTGAAAACGAAGATGATTCTGAAAGTGAAGAAGAAGACAATGATGATGAAAATGGCAGTGATTCTGAAGGTGGCGACTCCAGTGGATCTGAGGGTGCCAATGATGAGTCTGATGATGTTTGGGAAAAAAGTGATGAGGATAATGAACTAGTTTCCTTTCAGAAAGCAGAGAATCAGAAACTAGTGAAACAACAAAACCTCAAGTCTTCATCAAAAAGAGTTAAGCATGAAGAAGATGGCAAGGGCAGGTCTGAGATCCCCTTTGTGATTGATGCTCCTAAGAATTTTGAAGAGCTCAAAAACTTGGTTGATAATCGATCAGTAGCTGATCTTCTTGTGATCATTCAACGGATACGAACATGCAATTCAATACGTTTAGCTTCTGAAAATCGAAGGAAGATGCAGGTTCACACTCTTGCAAACTTGCTTTGCCATGATTTTATACTAATGTAATTTATTACAATGGAAGTTATTTCTTATGCAGATCTTCTATGGAATTTTATTACAATACTTCTCTCATGTTGCCAATGACAAAGTTCCTGCCTTAGACAAATTAAATGCATTGGTGAAGCCCCTAATAGAAATGACATCAGAAACGCCCTACTTTGCTGCAGTATGTGCGCGTGAAAGAATAGTCAGGATGCATAGCCAACTTGTAGCAAAGTTGAAAACCCCAAGTGAGTATACACGCATTATTAGTATCCCATAATTTTGTTACTTTATCTTGAATGAAAGTTTCTGTCAGGTTCTGATGGACCTTGGCCATCGCTTAGGAGTTTAGCCTTGTTGAGGATTTGGTCAATGATTTTTCCACCATCAGATTTTCGACATGTTGTAATGACACCCTCAGTCTTATTGATGACTGAACATTTGATGCGTTGCCCTGTTAATTCTGCAAAAGACTTAGCTGTTGGCACATTTATTTGTGGGCTTATATTATCTGTGAGTTAACCAAAATTCCTTCTTCTTTGTACTGTTATTTACAAGGTGATCACGCAATGCTCTAGTTTCATGTTGATATTGGTTATTGTGCAGTAACAAGCTTTCAAAAATTCTTAGCTTCGTACTGTGTATGTGCAGATAGTGAGACCAGCAAGCAGATTCTGTCCAGAGGCATTGTCTTTCTTGTATGCTGCTTCAGTATCAGCTTTACCTAAGAAAAATGGCTTGGAAGAATCAATCTCTCATGGAGTAAGTGAAAAGATAACGAAGGAAATCAATGCTAACTTTGTAATTGTCAGCATGTGAGTGTTATCTTTTCATTAAACTAAACTGCTAACATTTCTATTTGCATTGTTATAGTGTGGATCATTTATGCTGGAGCTTGTAGCATCTCAACCATGGCTAATGTTACTAAGTAAATTTTCCATTTCAATTAATGTGGAAGACTTAGATTTTGGCTGGGTAATGACAGCTAGTAAGGATGATGCTTATTTTGGTACAGACAAATTCAGGTCATTGTCTATTAGTATCTTCTTGGAGATGGTTTCGTAAATGTTATTTTATAACTCATCATTTTTGTTTCTGTGACAGGATATCTGTTTTGAATTGCCTTTTGGGCACGTTAGCAGGATTCTGTCACATATATGAAGATATTTCATGCTATCCAGAAATTTTCAACCCTTTCATAGTGCTGCTGCAAGCTCTATCTGAGCACAAACACCTTCCTGTTGCCATTGTAGAGCTGTTGAATAAACTACTTGGACAAATGCAAGAAAATATTCAGAAACATGAAAAGGTTCGGCAACCATTACGCATGAGAATAAAAAAACCTACTCCAATCAAGCAGTTCAATCCCAAATTTGAAGAGAAGTAAGATTTTTTAACACTTTCTTTCATTCTGCACAACCATGTGGGGAGTCTGTTATTTTAGGAACAAGCTAAGAATATATGGTCAGCAAAACCGTGGTGACCTTTATAATTGTCTAATTACAGGCTGTGTATGAACTCTATTTCTTAATCATTAACACTTTACGTGTTGTCTAGTTACATTATTAGGGGCTATGCTAGAGCTAGTAGCCCTGGTGCAACAGACGGAGTTATATGAGTATTTTATATAGAGATGCACCAGCATCAAGGGAAAGGAAGAAGGCTACCTGGAACATCTCATTTGTTTTACTTAAAAGAAATTTCTTGTTTCTGGGTATTTGATTGTCATATTGTTTCTTCTTTTAAAGCTTTGTTCGTGGAAAGAACTATGATCCTGATCGGGAACGAGCAGAGGGAAAGAAGCTGCAACGGCTCTTGAAACAAGAAGCTAAAGGTGCAGCTAGAGAATTGAGGAAAGATAACTATTTCTTATTGGCGGAAAAAGCAAAGGAAAAGGCTATTCATGAGCAACAGCGAGACGAGAAGTATCGGAAAGCAATGGCATTCTTGCAAGAGCAAGAGTCTGCTTTCAAATCTGGACAGCTTGGAAAGGGACGAAAAAAGAGAAAATAGGCTGTTCTGATTTCAGAGCTACGAGCTAGTCATGCTGCAGTATAGTATCGGTAAATGATAAGCAAATAATATTGTTGCAACTTATAAATGATTAAATGTATGTAGGGCTAATTTTCTTTTTTGTTACGTTACAGAGGATTAAGTGGCGATAGTTGAGGGCAATTGTATTTACTTTCCTCCGGAGTTTGATACAATTTTGGATGTAATATTAATTTTGATTTGACATGAAAAACACGAATGACAGAAAGATCAAAGTGTTTTCTACATTGGCGCACTCAATAGCTGCTTTGTATTTTTACATTTTTCATAATTACAGTGGCTTTGGACTTCATGAACACCAATATTACAAGTCACAGCATTGACGGTAGTTTTCATTATTGGATGTATGTTAATATTAACGTCTTAACATTTGGTATATTTATTTTAATGTCTTAACGTTCATAGCTGCTTTTGTGTTTAAACATGTTTCAAGTGTAAATGAACAAAATTGACTTATGGCAATGAGAAACCTTGTTTAAAACATTATTCTTGTTTCAAGTGTTTTAATCCTCTACGAAGTGCTGTTTCTTTAGTTCAGGTATAATCTTAAAGCTTTTAACCTAGCAATTGAAGCAAGGTCTAGAAATAATACTAGCAATTGAGCAACTTGAGAAAATAGGCCAAATAGGTTATATAAGAAACTTAAGTTGTGTGAAATTCGAGTTCAATTAAAGTCATTCGAGTTGCATCAAATGTCATTATAGCTTTTCATAGTGATCTGCTTTATTAAACTCATGTGATTTGAGTGAAATGACTTTTGCTAGTTTGTGAATAGTGGTAACTTTAATAGCAATAAATTGAGCACAATATACAGGATCATCATATATGTATACTGGCAACATGAACATAGGAGGTTTTGCTTGCTAGTGGTTTGTTCCAGGTTTTGGTTTTGGCATCGCCTACACAGCAGCATTTGTCACTGAGCTAATGGATCATCATCCGGGCCAAAGATGTTATATTTAGGGTTCATGTCTGCAATACAAGTTTGATTTGATAGATGTCCATGTCACATCAGATCTTGTTCTAGAGGAGATGGACATTAATCTGGAATGGCACCAGGTTGGTTTGATGTCTTCAATCATGTTTGAGACTTACATACACTAGTCAATTTCAACAATGGTAGATACTATGCAATACGAGGTTTAATAAATGTTGCAAAAAGTCTAATTATAAAAAATATCTACCTGATCCTAGACGAGTGAATGGCAGATGTCATGATTCAAGATGATCAACTCAGGTTAATTTATTTAGAGATGGTATATGTCATGATCTCTGATTCAGATGCCTATCTCAGATACTGAACTCATTTCTTGGGACATTGCTATATAGGCATTTATACCCTTCATTGTTTATCAAAGATGCTTAAATTTTTATGCAATTTATCATTATGCAAACCTTTCAACAAACATAAGCAATTGAGCAAAATGAAAAAACCAGAAGAACCATCAATGACAGAACACACTAGTACACAATCAAGATCAGCCTTGGAAGGTACCATCATCATAGCATACATAGTCAAGTGTTCTCTGGCCAATTCAGGAATTAGTAACAGCCTCTATGACATCTATGACATTAGCTAAATATAACCTATGCTAAGGGATTTAAATGCAGTTGTCGTTTAAAGGTATTTAATCCTGGAATCCGATACTAAGAACATAGTAAGTTGGCGATCCCTCACTTATTGGTATCATGATCCGGACTCTTTTAACTAAATCTAAGACAAATTATAGAAAGGTATCTTCCAATTGGAGTACTATGATTGTTGAAAGCCGGTGAAGGAAGGGCATCCGCATAGAGTAAATATCACCACAAAAGGCGTGCATTTCAACAACAGTAAATCTGAGAAACCTGGAGGATAAAGGTTTAAGCCTGTCAATCTGAACCCAAACGTAAATTAGTATTTCATCCATTCAGTCATCCAAAAGAAGCAAGCATAACTTCCATCCAATGATGCTTGAAACCTTTAACCTGGAATGTCGAAAATCCCATATGCAACAAACTCATAAAAATGCAACACATTTTTGTTCCAAAACCACACGGTTGCTTGCAGAAAATAATTAGTATGCTAATTCAATGTTTACAACAATGCCAGCTTGCACAGGAGATGCAATAGACACATGAAAATTCGATTTACTTGAGCATGTCACGGGGAAGCGTTTGCTTTGATTATAATGTAGTTTCTATGTAGAGTGTGAATGATAACAATGCCCCATGATTGATCATGAAAATTTCCTCTTTTAATGATGAATTTTGCTTGATGCCAATGCAGCTCTCCACATGATCTCCTGGGTGCAATGATTGTCATTCGGTGCAAACAGTACTAAAAGCTATCTGCTTTTGATCCTCAAAAAGTTTTGATGCATTCTCGATGTGAATGCAGCATCCCACTTCCCAACCATGCTTTCTCTGATGCCTTTAACATGGTCTATAAATGCACCACCTATCTTCAATGGCATGAATTATAACTAGTACATATAGAAAACAAAGATAATTACGTCCCTTTCTAAAGCAGATCTCGTTGCACCATTTTGCTCTCTATTCCTCTTCGTTAGCTGCCATTACTTGGCATGGCAGAACCCCCATCTACATCTGGAACACCTGGTGCACCATCTGAGGTGTTCGTAAAATCCTTCTTCTTACCAAATGGATTCTTCGAATACGTAAGAAAGTCAAGCGAAAACAACAATATTGAAAAATTCCTGTAAACTTGGACAGGATAAAAAAGCGAGGCTCTTTATTTGAATGTTCAATCCATTAGAAACAGAGCAATGCATGACCATGATTTCAATATAACCAGATATAAATAATATCTTTAAAAAAGGATATTGTAACCGCATGCCACCACGGTCCGAACTTGCCAGTATTGCCCCTTGTAAATTATTGTGAACTGTAATAGCACTGTTCACATCCTGCAGAGACCCAATCATACACAATCTGTAACATTTGCAGAGGTGGGACTGAAAACTACAAGCCCTACTCAATACTATCGAAATTCAGTTTAAGTTAAATACTTACAATAAATTCAATGAAGCATACAGTATTTCTGGCCTGTCTGAGAACCTTCATCTGTTTGAATCCTGGCTGGCTGAAATGGTAGAAAAAAATATTTGTGAAAATGCCAAGAGTAAATCATATGGACAATTTCAGCTCAAGAATGTTTGGACAACGTCATTTACCCACTGAATATGCCTCTTAGCTCACTTTCATTTGTAGCCTCTCCCAAGTTGCCAACAAACAAAGTATTACAGGGTGGGTTATCCTTGGTATTCTGTAACATAAGAACAGTAAGGAGTGTTCTCACTTCTTACAATCATGCATGAACTCAAACTACCTGAACAGCTGCATATCCAGTTGGAGATACGGTTGACAACATCGTCTGAGCGTGAGGCTGATGTGGGGGCATTGCATAACCACCATAAGGATCATATTGTACACTTGTGGGAATGAAACTGCCAACCAAAGCCAGATATTCCTAATGAGTGCACTGACTAATAAGCATTCAGCTAGATATTCACACATAGTCCAGGTTACCTTTGCGGAACCCAACTATTTGGAGGTGGCCCACCATATGGAGCTGTAGCTACATAAGATTGAGAATAATCTCCAACAGTTCTTAATCTTTTACTCTGATCAAATCCAGGTGATTCAACACCACCCCCTGTAACTCCTAAAAAGGAGAGAAAATAAATATAGTTCATTCATGAATCAACAAAATCTTACAAACTGGTTCTCTCTGGATATTCAGGCCATTCAACAATCTGCAGACAATGGATGTAATATAACAGCAACAGGCATATTTATAAAAAATTTAAATTCGTATCAATTAGCTTTGACCCTGGTAAAAAAAACAATTTAAGATTTTTTTTCACAAGACATCACCTTAGTGTGATGTATTAAAATAAGAATAGTTTATAGCATTCAACATTACATCTTCCTAGTGGAACTAGAGAACCAGTATCATGCATGCATCAAACGAAGAACAAATTAGCATATTTTACTTATGAATGGAAGTAGTCTAAAACATCACGATTAATTAAATATTCGCTATATAATACTGTGCTACCAAAAATAGTAACTCTTACCACGTTTTACATATAAATTTTTTTTTGCCATCTCTGCTCGTAGAACAGAATTTGTTACTGGATCAAAGACTAGATTCTGCAGAAATAAAGAGCGCAAATGTAATTATTATCATAACAGATACCACAAACGAGAAAGTAAATCAGCATGTTACTCTGAAGTTTATTACTATATAAAAATATATAATATAATATATACACAAATACACAAGCACACGTTTAAAAGACATGAAACCTCCATGCTAGATATGCCATGCATTTGTTATTTCTTGCAAGAAACTAGCTATGGGATTATCCCTATGATTAAGGTAATGGAGCTGTTCATAATTTAGCACGTAACCATGGCGATTGGACCAATAGCTCTTGTCTAACATTCATGTTAAATGTTGGGAGTGATGTCATGGTCACAATTTTGACTTGTGAGAACCCCAATAGTAATAAATTATATGTGGATATTTATATCAAGAATCTTCACATTAGTAATGATAAGGTGTTAAAAGGTAGCAATACTGTGACGTCTCATGCTGTAGTTCATGCAAGAAATGCTGCAAATCATGTTCAGATGAAGAGATTTACTGGCTCACAAACAGAATTTTTCGAAGAAGAAAGCGTCATGAAGAGGGCCCAACCTCTACTGTAATTCATAATCACACAAATTAGTGACTCAAATCAGTTTTGTCAATATTCAGAAATTAGGGATTCTGCTGGCTGATCACAAATTAGAGCTTCTGTTCAACTGTCCTTCATGAATATGAAAAATCAATATTTTCTGACCCCTGGGTTACTGATAAGCAATTAGGGTTTCAGAAATTACAGGGTTTTCTGACCTGTAGGTTCATGTTTCCCAGTACTTTTGTTGACTGTGTGAACCACTCCATTCTAACATCTATGGGGCTTTGGGACCAATCGGTGTATTGTGTCAAATCTTCTACACTTTGAAGATCTTCTAGAGCACTCTTTTGATAATCATTCTTTTCGTGAGGGCCAATTATGGGTAACGAGGTGAAAATTGCTGCAGTTGAAGATCATTGGGGCCAGTTAAGATTCACTGGTTTAAGCTTTAAAGGGCTGTATTAAATTTGCATCATATCTAAACCACTTAAACCAGTTGGGAAGCTCTGAACGTACAATTCTCTAACTTTCAGGTGCTTTCTAAGGACTACATTACAACAAGCTTTTAACAGAAACGAGCTTGTAGAGAAATTACAAATACCTGAAGTGCATCTCGGGCAGACATTGCCATTGCAGCTGAACTAAAGAGAGCAAATCCCATAGCTTGCTCACCCTTAAAATTCATTTGTGACGCTTCATACCCAGGCCACCATCTGAGAAGATTCTGAAGCTCCCTTTCCTTAACATCCGCAGGAAATCCAAGAATAAATATCGTTCTCACCTACAAAAGAATGTACAAAGAAGATATATCATCTTGCCAAAAGTCAACAAAGACGGTATATATGATCATCAAAGAACATTTGCATACATCCAGGGTTAACTAGAGGTAATGATCATAAATTTATTTACTTAATAAAGGTGTATACCTAGACTGTTCAAGTGTAATTCTACGTTACTAACCACTTTAAATATATAACCATAATCGCCTGAGTGTTCAACTAAGTCGCCTGGGCATTCTTCACTATGTGCCATTCTACATCTTCCTATCCTGTATGTTCTATTATATGAAATAGTTCTCCTCCCATATGCTCTTTTACATCTTTCAATCTTTTATTCAGGATTTAAAGTGTTCACTATGAGTACTACTCTTTTTTAATGTTTAAAAGTTCGAAAGATCTCCACCTTTCTCACCCTGAAATTAAAAACAATCTGTAGAATACTCAATTAAAAGAAGAATTTAAATCTCAGGGTTCAAAAGACATAGTGCAAAAATTACTGCCATCATTCAATTTCCATGTCAAAACGAGATCTAATAATAAAGTCATCAATCAATGAAATGGATTTTAAAGCAGCAAATAAATATCTACAGGAATTAATTTATCTACCCCGCGAACAGTGCTGAAATAAAACTCGAAATGGCATGTCCATACATAGCCATTGCCAACAATGTTTGTAACACAATAAAGATGAGATCTAATTAAACAGTCAATGGAAACAAATTCATACATTTTGTGATACTATACACTAGGATACTGCTGTTACTTCTCCAAAGAAATGACAGGAGTTCTTGGATGCCATTGGCTAAATCTAAAAATAATATTTTACAGATGCTACGGACAAACCCTTGTAATGGATATCGAGGTTAAATACCAGCAAATAGAAATTATCAATGTCACCAAAACGTTCTTTTGATGGTTAAAAGCATGTGATCACGGGGCTTTAGTTGTACTATTATAAGAAGGGAAAAACTGTGAAATACCCAAGTTTTTCTTTATTCCGCCACAAAATGCCCTTTGTTAACCTCTCAATGAGCAAGCGTAAGCGCCATTTAAGCAGTTATGTTGAGTCATTATTTCCTTTCTCTCTTTCGGGGGTTGAAAAGGGCATACAGTGGGAAAATAGCCAAAAATCAGGGGCAATGGCATGTCAGAGTCTTCCCCTTATTCTATTTTAATTTCCAACCTCGTCATCTCAAGAGATGATTTGAAAACCTTTTATTTGCTCACTTAAAATTGAGTTTCTCCCTTGTTGCAATTTTACTTTCCAGCCTCATCTTGAAAACCTCTTTTCTTGTAGAATAAAGATTCAGATGTATCTGTGCGTAAACGGCTAGATCCAGATCCACTTTATGATGCTTCATCACAGAATCCATGACTAAAAAAGTCATAATCTTTATTATCATGCGCAGAACCTTACAGATAGATGTAAGTTCTGATTGCGCAATAAACATGAAGAAAGAGAGATGTAATTTTCCAGGGAAGAAAAATCTTCAGAGAGAACAAGGGAAGGGATGACCGATCTTCTTCTCGTCTTAGTCAAAGTAGGAAAGAAGAATCGGAACTCGAGAGAAAACAGAGAAATGGGAAAGGAACGGGGCAAGAAAGAAAGAACGCGAGACATATTAAGGTCCTTTCTGAAAACAGGCTGTGAAAACGAAGGAGGGAAGAGAGAAAGGGAGAAGGAATACCTCATCGTTGTCAGAAAGAGGCGGTGGAATGGATGGAGGCCACTGTGTGTAGTGAGGAGCACCAGCCATGGCCTCTCGAACAAGAATTCTCCGCGTCCTTCCTTCCTTCCTCTGCGGTTCCTCGGTCTTCTTCTTCTTCTTCTTCTTCAAGAGTAGGTTTTCATGAATACACAGAGACAGAAAGACAACACAGAGAAATTATTTATCTGCTAATTGCTATGTATTTATGTATTTATGTATTTATGTATTTATGTACATATTTATGTATTTATGTACATATTTATGTATTTATGTACATATTTATGTATTTATGTACATATTTATGTATTTATGTACATATTTATGTATTTATGTATTTTATGTATTTATGTATTTATGTATTTATGTATTTATGTACATATTTATGTATTTATTAAATACAATTACTTACCAATGCATATTGGTTAGAAATGTTTGAGGGAGAAAAACACGAACTCTCGCCAACCGAACAATAGCCTCTGCACATGCATTTGAGGTAACGAAACACATTCGGTGGTCCTTAGTGAGCTTCTGCTGACACGGGTTAGAAAGACCTACCAAGAGAGTGTTGGATATATTGCATCATTAAAATTCAATCGTCCCATGATTGATGGCTCTCTAAAGACTCTCGTACAAAAGAGCATCTTAGTGTTGCAAAGCATTAGTGTTGTCTTACCACGAGTCATTCCATTCGATTGCTCTGATTATGTCCTAATTGTAGTTGACCCAACATTGTTGGAGGATTGAAAGCATGCTCTACTTACTCTTGTGAGTTCTATTCTTTATATTGTCCCCTTATAGGAGTCATTCCATATCAACCATTATGATATGGTTGAAGCGTCGTTGACCCAACATTGCTAGAGGATTGAAAGCATGCTACTCTTGCAAGTTTGCTTTATATTCCCCCCATATTTCTCTTGTTGTAGTTACCATTCCATATATTTCTCACGTTATGCTCCTTTTCCACAGAAACACATGACGACCAAATATAGCATGTGTAAATGAGAATTGGAGGTGAAGCGACCAATATGATTGCCCAAATAACATATATTTATTGCTTTATGTCATAGTTAACCAAGAGCATTCTCTCAAGGTCATCATATGTAACATCTCTGAAAATGGGAGAGTTTTCTTGTCTTTTTCCTTCATTGTGATCAACAAAAAAACTTGTGTTTTCTTTTATTTCCTCAATTCTCACTATATTTTTATTATTTTCCCAAATGTACTCGCTTGTCAACCCCATGTGAAACAAATGTATATATATTTGGTTAGTTTAGCCCACTTTTCTCCCTTTTAGATGCGGGTGAAGTAAACAATTGAACATTTCAAGAAATAAACAAAAACTTAAAGCGAGTTATCTCTTTTATGTTTTATAATATGTTAAAGTATTGTCCATTATGAGTATATGTTCATGCCTAGTGATGATTATTATTGTAATTAGATTTCTTTTCCATGAATAGAGAAGAGAATTCTCACAATCTATCCCATCATTTGCATCGATAATCTACATGAGCTTCGAAAGTTTTCATTGATAAGGTTAATTCAATGTTTTTCTACAACACGTGAGAGAGGCTTTCAACTGGCTAAATCTATTAAAGAAAAAGTTTAGAATCTGGATAAAATACAATGTCAATAGATGCATTGATACAAATATCTATTGAAGGACCTAAATTAGAAGAGTGTGACTTCAACGCCAATATTTTGATCTACAATAGATAAGTTGCAAATTGATAGTCGAGAAGATTGTTGGTTATAATTTTTGTATTTTCTTTACAAATGTGGTTTTCTAGATGGGTGGCTATTTATCTTATGGTGGGCCAAAAAAAATTCTGGAATTAAGAAACTCATACTTTGAAAGAACTAGGAAGGTAGAGATAGATTCCAAAGCAATATTTTGGAATCTTCCCATGTAATGACTCGTTATTCTCTCTGCCAAGAGAATTAGCTATAAATATTCTCTGATTTGGAATGATGTTTCAATATGGTTGTGATCAATCTTAGTAAATTTTCCCTAATTTTTAAATTAGTTGTAAATGTTCATGTTCTCAATATTATACTAATTCTAAACTTTTCCTACAAGTGTTCATGTTCTACAAGTTGGTATCTAACAAATAAAATTGTAATTCTTTTATTCATTTGGAATCTGGATGATATGAACAATCATATGGAAATGGTTGGTTAAAATTTGAAAATCCGGTTAGAATAATGAGAAGTATAAAATTTTCCAGCAGGGATCAAAAAGTTTGTGCAACATTGATTAACATCATTATTGAAGGGGCAATGCTGTCATTTCACTCTTTGTATTATGGAACATGAAAAAATGTCAAATGAAAATGATTAAATTTAGTAATCAAGATTCAACATCAATTTGTGTTGACCAAAAAATCAATCATTGAGCTGCAACTTAATGCCTTAAATAGTTTTGTTTTTGCTCCAAATTGGAAGCGAGTTGGTCTGGGTTTTACTTCATTTGGGTGGTTAAGAAAGATCAGTTTGAAATATCATCACTCAACAATTTGTAATTTATCAAGAGTAAAACCACAACCTAAATGGCTCAAACTGCAATTCTGTGTTGTTGGGACCATTTTTATAGGATAACTCTTAACACCTGTTTTTCTCATTTTCTAAACAATTTGTAACACTTATCTAGTCCAATTCTAAATGGTTTATGTTTCTGAATCTCTTAAACTGTTCACAGTTTGGGCGGGTTAGGGTTTCAAATTTGTAAGCAATGTGGTTTGAGACTCCCAATTCCCAAACCAAATTGAATTGTTGCTGACTGATGTTTAATCCATTTTTCTTAAGACAACATTCATTGCCCATGAAGTTTTCTTAACAAGATTGAATCCACACACTTAGTTGTCAAATGCATGTGTCTTTATTGAGAATCCCATTATTGTAACTTGTGAATCAAAGCACACCGGCAATGATTCCACATTGTGCCTTATCAATTTATTCCTAATGATTTTCCTACAGCCATAATCTTTGGAATACATTTACCCTTGCAATGAACTAGCCTACAATTGTTCTATTATTGATTCCTTTTCATATATCAAATAATAGGAAACTTTTCATCTTCCCTTTAATTGAAAGATCAAAGTTCAATTGGCACTTAAGCTTAGAAGACAGCTTCCTCCAAATTATTTACTTGACACTTTCTGTTAGTCCTAGGCTAGCTCAATGCCTTTCTTTCTATAGTTAATGTCTTTCTAGGATTTAGATTAAGATAAAATGACCTCAAATAAGCTTGCCTAGTATACTATAGCATTACTGACCAAAGAACTCTTTTCAGTGAAAAACTACTTAATTGAATTTCTTACTAATGCTAGGTGTCTTTAATCTCTATATACTGCATCAGATGCATCTGGTTGTCACATTGAGAATTCCATCAAATTCAACAACTGCTGCCATGTTTGGTTTTATGTTACAGTAACTGAAATGACAAAATATTTCAACTAGCTTACAAGCTAAAGAGATCTGGTGAAGTAGAATATTTCCATCTCAAAACAAAATATTGAGATTGGCCTTCAGCTTTACCACTCCAATTTTCTAGATTGTACCTCCTCATGAGTGTATATGTAGAGTCTAACGGTTGAAAAATATGTGCTCATAGCATAAAGAAACCCATTATAAAGGTTGTTTTTCTTCTGAGGGTGTGGAACTTTCACATAATTTTTTATTTTTTCAAGAAACTGGCCAATTCACAAAAGAAACCAAAGAAAGAATCACCAGGTAGCATTAAGTAAAAAAACAGCACCATTGCATGTTTCTGGCACATATGCAACTTTTCACGTCTTCCAAAGCTTTAGGCTTTCCATTTTCATTTCTTTCTAAAACCAAATGAGTCGAAGGAAAAATATCTAGAAAAGGAACTGCATATTTATTTGGGGTGCACTGAATACTTATAGCTTAGTTAACCTCAACTTGACCTTTGTTGAGAAGTTGAGATTGATGTACTATAGACTTTTCAAGTTATCTTGTTTCTCTTGTCTTGCAGCTTTTCGCGCATGTAATAAAGTTTGTTTCTTCGGACTCTTCTATGCTCGAGCACCTTCATCTCTTTGATGTTTGGCGAGTATCTGAAATATGCAAAAAAAATATCTTAGCTTATTTTCCCTCATTCTGCAAGACCATTAATTCGCTCTTGATTGATAAGAACCAACAACAAATCAAAAGAATAAGAGTGAGGTGATCCATGAGGACAAAGAGTAATATCTATATTCTGATGATAATAAGCAGTACTAGGTTTCTATTCCGCTTACATCTTTCTGATTCCATGCCTCAAGAACATGGAAAGACCATGGTTGGATTGGCTGAAGGCCGAATCCTCTAAATAGCCTGAATTTTTTGGTGAAGCTCATCAAAATTTTCCAATGGAAATCCAAGTAGTGGATAGTCAAAATGTAAAATCAAAGAAGTATGATCAATCATTGCTGAAGTGAAAAGCAACAGTGTTTCTGAAAAACACAATTTTCTTCAAGAGACTAGGTAGATTAATTTTCGTGAACGACTAGTTATCATTATCCCAAGGATTAGGGCAATTGGATGTATTTAGTATATTCATCAGTAGACCGTAGAACCATTACACCAGTGTATGATGGAGGTTCATTTACTTTAAACGATTTGTGTCATAGATTATATTTTTGGTCTCATTGATCATATTTGACCTCCAAAGACAATAATAAAACCTCTTCTTTTTTTAACAAATGTATGTTTACATTAAAACATTGCGATGATACAAAAAACCCCAGTTATCCTTACTACAAGGGTAAGAATCTTATGGCAGAGTAAAACATGTAAAGTTTTTCTCTACTTGATATACCATCAAATAATCAATCTCTTCATGGTTTATCTATGGTCAATTTTGAAATAGGAACCACAAGCATAGGCCTAGCAACTACTAATCGCCACATTTCGTCATATCTAGGAGGTATACGAAACCTGGTGGACTCTGTGCTAAAGGCTCTTTCTGCCAGCATGATTCTAAAACAGCATTTTCCATAGATACCAAGTCAAGCCTTGGCATATGATTGTGCTCAGACTTTGACATTTTCCTTTCCATCCAAATGTTATAGCTGTGAGGATGCAAGCACCTATGTCAATAGAGAGTTTGTACCTTTTCTACACTCAAGCAATTGCCACATGACCAATTGTAAATTCCATCGTCAAGGACACATTAAGTGTGAATCAGTCACGATCAAAGATTGACATATTCGCATTCGAATGCGAATGAATATGTATACAAATGCATGGTCAAGTATTTGTTTAAAAAAAAAAGAGTACATGAACTCCTTCCTTTTTAGTTTCCTAGGACATAGAAAAGGGGACTTAACAATAAAAAGGGGACAATAAAAGAGGGACTTGACACTAATAAATTTTTAGAGTAAATGTAAAAGTATTCATTTTATTTTTAATAAATAAATAAAATAAAATAAAGGTTCATTAATTCCTCACTTTTTGTTCTCCCAAAATTTATGGATATTTTTATTTGACATTAAAAATGGGACTTCACACTAATCATATCTCTATAATAAATATAGAAATATTAGTATTTTTAATAAATTAATTAAATTAAATAAAGGTTCATAAACTCCCCTTTTTTTACTTGACACTATAAAGGAGAGTTAATACTAATTATATTTTATAATCTACTAATGAATGATTGTTCTTTTTTTAGTTAATTTATTTTTTATATTTTTATATACTGCAAAACGAATGGTTTTTTTAATAAATTAATAAATTAATAAAATTAATAAAATTAAATAAAGGTTCATAAACTCCCCCCTTTTTTATTTGACACTATAAAGGAGAGTTAATACTAATCATATTTTTATAATCTACTAATGAATGATTGTTCTTTTTTATTTAAGTTTTTTAATTAAAAAAATTAATTAATCATTTTTTTGTATATTTATATAATGCAAAACGAATGTTTTTATAATATTCTTGGGGCCATTTCGTATTCTCGAATATTGTGAATATCGTGCATGGAGAATATCATGCATTGTCAATCTATGGTTATGATTAACATCATACCACCAAGAAGCCACAATAATTGTTTTCCCCTAGCATAGACTAACGTTCTCCAGAAAAAACAAGAGGTTGAGTTTCCATACACATACCTTTAAGAGGATAAATCTTCGAGCAATCATTTGATTCTCCAAATTTTAACAGAGATGCTCCCCCTAAGTGCTTTGGGGTACTAATATGGTTCCATTGAAACCACTTGAGAGCATTATGCAGTAGTCATGTCTAGGTGAAGTATCCCTCTTGGGAGACTATAACACCGGGTTGCAAAATAGACAATGTGACTCATATCACTTGGAAAACCTAGTGATGACCGAGAGATCTAAAATAGTATTGGGAAAGAGGATTCGGAAACTTGTAAGAGGACCCAAAGATGATGCACAACTTTTCATGGAGGATCATTTCATCACGAAATTTTCAATAAGGCTTTCAGCTCCGTTGAGATGCCTTTGATGTCTTATCAGCATTATTCCTCAAAGATACAGTTAATATCTCTCGAGAAAATTTCAATCTGCTTCCGAATTTTCCTGGATCCTTTCTTCTCCCTAGTGTTTTACGACAAAGCCTTCTTCAACTAGTTTGATCCTATGACAACTATAAATCGTACATCACCTTCGGTCAGTTTCCCTATCTCTCAAATAGACTTGTTAGATGAATAGTCGTAGAACCTTCTACCGTTACTTACCTCCGCTTTGTTGCAGATTTAATTTGGTCCATAGTGTTAAGAACTTATTCAACTAGTCTGATCCTCGGACAACTATTGACAACTGTGTGTTCCCTTTAATTATTTTTGCTATTTCTGAAATAGGGTCAGTTATAATGACGAGCTGTAGAAGCGGCTAGTATTACTACACATGCTTAGTTACAGCTTTAATATGGTTCTATAGTGTTAAGCACTTTCTATGCAGCTGCACACATACAAAAAAGCAAATAAATTCATCCCAATATAAAGTAAAACATAATGTAATGACTTTGTGTCGAACACACTCAGAACACCTGTAACAAGACAAGGGGTTAACTTTTTTTTTTGGACGGCTCATTTTGTTAGGTAGTTTCAATACAGATCCATGAGATTAGGCCCTTATGGGTATCTTTGTATGTTTTTATTCATATAAACACAACATACTCTCTTGCTCTTCTTACACTTGAAAAAAGCTAGGTAGATAAAGAAGAACACAAGAAACAGAAGAATCACGAAGGTCAGTTTGTTAGAAATGTCCAGTTGATACATAAAGAACTGAAGATCCAGACTGAAAACGGTGTAAATGCCTAGAACAGCTGCAAACACTGAGATCTACTAGAAAGAACTTGGACAACATGAAGAAGATTTTGTTTCCATGGCTATCTTCATAAAACTGTGATTTTGTTGCAACTCTTGCATGTTGTGCAAAGCTACAGATATACAGCTTGATAATTTACATTAAAAATTCTACATTCATTGTATCTCGATATCCATACCTTGATTTTATGTTGATTCTTGTATGTGACTAAGATTCTCAAATGAATGGGAATTCCTTATGGAATACAGAATTCAAGAGAATGGAAGCCTGATTTTGTGGGACACCGCATTATATTGTGAGATTCATATGAACAAAAATCTATTATTAGCACAAGGATAAAATTTTCTGATATTTCTGTACCTGGTCTAAACATGCTAAATAAGGTAATCACACTATTTTTGTCTACTATTGACTCAGCCCACTATATAAACTTCTGCCCTACGTTGTAGAAAACTACAATATATTAATTAGCACATTGTTATGAAAAAGGTATGATTCTTACAATGGAAATAGCAGTTCCACACCAACTCCTGCCAAAAACCTTCGAATTCGAAAAGTAGATTGCAGACCACTCCTTCTTATAGCCATGACGATTCCTCGGAATGAAGAAACTCTGCGCTTGTTATCCGGAACCTCCTATAGGGAAAGGGATCATCAAAGTACATGAAATATTCATGGAAGAAAAACATCATCATAGTGACAGCAAAAACAAAGCAAAAACCTTACCACTCTAAGTTGCACTACATCACCAGGCCTAAGTTCTGGAATAGGTCTTTGGGCCTTTGCTTCTGTTACAGATTCCTTGTCTAGAATCTATGAGAAAAACATATAATCATTAGCAAAGCATGTCAATCAGTGTTTGGAAAACGTTTCCTCACTAATTGGATGAGTGAAACGACAGGAACTTATGGGAAGATGTCACATTTCTATAGGAGAGATTGTTTCCATTATAAGTATGTTTCCAATCAGAAAGATCAAAATTTTCACTCGTGTTTTAATGAATGATACTATGTAAAAGCATGAAAACAACAAATTTACACAATTTTCTCTGTACTTTATAAAACTTCCTGGCCTGCAAGTTCAGAAAAATAACCCGTTTATCAGTCAATGATGGGAAACTATGGGAAAGATAGGAAACCGATATCTACAAATTAACAGAATTCTAGCATGATTAAATATAGTTCTATCAGATTTTGATCACTTAGATATAACTCAACCGGCTTTTTTGCTAATGATGGGAGTTTATATATACATCCACAGATTCTCTTCTGCTTATAGATACTTCCAACCAGAAAACTTAGGAAGATAGTTTCATAGAATTACCAATTATATATTCATAAGGATTTTTAGAAGAAATTTTATATATTTCCATTAAATATTTGTTCCTGTTTTATCGTAAGCCTTTCCACATCATGACGAACAAAGACTGCTTCGGAGGATTTCCCTTTACGCATATATAGCAGTTTCAAATACATTTGTTGTATTTCTATCAGATATTTGCTCCTTTTTTATTTTATTGTAAGCCTTTCCACGTCGTCATGAACAAAGATATATTCGGAGAACTTCCCCGTACACATTTACAACAGTTTTGCAAACAGTTAATGTATTTCCATCAGATATTTGTTCCCTTTAATAATCATCTCCACATCATGACGAGAGACATCTAGTTTAAAAACCTACCTGCATTATATGAGCAGCTGTTTTTGTAAGTTTCTTGGTCTTCAAATAGGAAGGCCTTTCCAACGTAGGCGAAGTTTCGGCCACAGTCTGCATACTACATGAAGGAGGAAGAAAGCTTTGCATTTTCTTCATGGAGAAGCTTCGGCGAAGGCTGTTTTCTTCGCATTTCGATGCCTACGAGCATATATATATATATATATATATATATATATAGTATTAATATACATTACTTCCAAAAGTAAAGCAGAATTCCAACCTAAACCGAAGCGAAGCAAAAAAGGAAGAAAGGAACGAAACGAGAATAAATTGGAGCCACAGAAGAAAACGAAAACAGGAGAAGAAGAAGAAGAAGAAGAAAATACCTTGGAGAGCAGAGACGCGAAATGCGACCTAAACCTCTGCATAATGGAGAAGGAGATGGATAGGTAGAGGAAGGAAAAAGGTGTGGCTGCTGAGCTCTCAAGCTGCCATGGCCATGGCTTCGCCACTACCTTACGTTTCTTCGCTGTCTGTTCAGCTGCTACTGCGGCTTCGCCGTTGGTTCTTCTACGAAACGAAGAACAAAAAAACACACACACACACAGAAGACCAAAAACCCCACTCTTTCTTTCTTTCTTTTCATCATTCGAAAACCTATTTACAGATATGATACCCTCGTCTCTCTGTGTTTTTGCAAATTTACGCAAATGCCCCTCTTTCCTGAAATGGAAGGATATTGAGCTTAATTTAGGTTGTCGAGGATTTAAATCAGTCCTTCCTTCCTACTTATACTACTGACTACATTGGGCGTAACAATCGGCAACGGCTCGGTTCGGTTTGAGAGGGTCAAAACCGAACCAGTTTGGAACCGAATCATTCAAATGTTTTGAAACATGAACCACGAAACCGTTAAATCAAGCCGTTAAAACCGCGATTTCGTGGTTCACTTTCAGTTTTCAGCTTAGGTCAAATATTTTATTTTTAAAATTTTAAAATTTTAAAGATGTTCCTAAAATGTGAGAATGAGGTCTAAAAATGTAAAGTTTGTTTAAAAACAAATTTTAATTTTTTTTAATAATTACAAATTAATAAATAACCGTTTAAACCGCGGTTGCGAACTGTTGAAACTGAACTGAACCGTTAAAAAAAAACATGAACCTGAACTGAAACATTTAAATCATTAAGTTGTTAAGCCGCGGTTTCGTGGTTCGGTTCAGCTCGGTTCAAACCGAACCGTTACCAATTGTTAATTGGGTGTGTGTATGTGTCTTGAGCCATCATCGGCACATACCATTCTATTGAGCTGATTAATGATCCCAGATACGTTGTGGATGAGCTTGTGGCTTGTATGAGATAGAGAAACCCAGGTTGCGCTTAGAAAGATAGATGGTTATGTGCATCTTGATTATCTTAGTGAGGAATAAACCCTAATGGATGTGCTTGGAAAAAATAGATGGATTCTTTGCATATTCACACTATCAGTTGCTTAGATTTTTTTGGTGGATTCTCCATATTTCACCCTATCATTTGTGCTTGGAAATTTTGATGGATTCTACATATTTCACCCTATTGGCCGTGCTTGGAAAAATAGGTGGATTCTCCGTATTTTTTTATTTATTTTGAAGATTCACCTTGGTATTGAAGGAAATATGCTCAAAGGCTATATAATGAACTCGTACATGAAAACAACAACCAACATACCCACATCAACCAACATGTCGAATAGCAAGAGCCGTATTTCAATGATCTAACCAAGGAATAAACCATCTCCAATTTAGTCATATATCTATCCATCCGTATATTTCCTTCCACAGAAAATGTTTGAGTCTAGAACACCTTCGTGCTTTGAAACGTGTTGATTCATAGGGGGGGGGGGGGGGGGTTGCGATTTGTGTGTACTTAAGGTGAGCGCGTGCGTTGCTTGTGGGTCAGCAAAACGTTTGGTTTCGTGAGGGTCTTTGGAAGGTAGCAATCGTCTCTACTTTCCATTGGCAAATAGTTTTGAGCAAGTTTGGCTTTGTGAGAGTCCTTGGAAGGAAGCATGGTCCATTGTAAGTTGTATCGTAGTATTCTGCACATGAGGATAAAGTGTGAGGGTTAATCTAGAGTGTAAAAAGGGAGGATTACTTTTAATCTTAGGAATAGAGAGAACCCATAAGGGGCAAGTGTGAACTTGCATAGGGGCCTTAGGTCTGGCTATAAATATGAGTCCTAACTACCCTCATTGGTCACATCATTCAACTATGCTTTTCCATCATTTGATGATATTGGGCAGGTTCGTGTTAACATCATAGACCGAGACAAAGTGTGAGGTTGGCATAAAGAGTACAACGCTAATGTGTACATATTGTACTGCTTAGGGCTGTACCAATGACGATGTAAGATATATATTCGGGGAATGCAGATCTACGCAAGCGACAAACACACACACACACACACACAATTAGATACACATATTATGCGCCGACAAGTCGCATTACATATGTCGCATGGTTAAATGTGTGACAATGGGATGTGTAGAGACAACATAAGAATACGACGATTCATACAAATATAAGCATGTAAAGATGATCGACAGCACGAGTAGGTTTTGTTTTGTTTTGTTTTGGTTACGGATTGATGGTTTTTCTGTTAAGGCTAGGAGACCACCCAGAAACCATGGTCTCTATCTAAGGTTTCCATGGTCTTTAAGTTAGTGGTGTGTGTAATGGAGTGGAAAACACAGTGTAAAGATGTATGTATATATGTATGTATGTATGTATGTATATATGTAAGGGGAGAGATGGTGCCATGGCTGCAGAGATATGATAGAAACAAGGACATGGCACAGAGTCGGTACGTAATATACTCGAATGCATAGGCAAACATTCGTTTTTTTCATACGAATGAAAACGAATGAGTATGGTATCAAAACATTCGTATGTTTTCTTTTTACACTTTTTACCTTAAAAAAACTTTACCTTATAATAAATAACGAATACAAAAAGTATGATATTTACCATACGTTGAGGGTGTTTACCATACTCGAATGCGAAGTCACGTATGGTACGTATGATTCATATACTATGGACATAACCTAGAAAAGACACAGGCCGGAGACGAATTGTGTGTGAAACAGAGAGACACACAGAGAATGTTCTGTCCATTGGTCCGAATAATAATCGAGAAAAAAGACAGATTTCTCGTTTTCCATTCATCAACAGTTCCAATCTCTCGAATTTTTTTTCTTTCTTTCCATTCTTGGGAAAGACAGAAACAGAAAACGAAACCCAACACAAATTTTGGACTCTGTCAGGAATCCCTTCCCATGTTTCTTCCCCTTTCTCTGTGTCTGTCTCGATCAATTTATTCATGTTCCTTACTCTGGTGCGAATTAGCTGTATGCTTTCTTGATTAGACGCTGATTAAATCTGCATTTCCCTTAATTCTGCTCTAATTAGCTATATGTTTCCTCGCTTAGCGCTCTACGTTTCCTTATTCAGCTGTATACTTCGTCCAGACTTGACATTAGTCATCTATATATTTCAATAACTGGATGCTAATTAGCTATCTATTTCCTTAAACAGATGCTGATGAGCCCTATATTTGTTCAAACAGCTACACAGTTCCCTGCTTAGATGCTAAATACCCGCATATTTCCTTAATTAGATGCTAAATACCCCCATTCTTCCTTAATTAGATGCTAAATACCCACACAGTTCCTTAATCATATGCTAAATACCTGCGCAATTCCTTAATTAGATGCCAAACACCAGTATATTTCCTTACTTAGACGCTAATTGGCGACACATCTCCATTTTCCTGAATTGCAATTTAATCATCTCTTAATTTTATTGTTTTTCCAAAACTTTTATATCTTAATTATTACAACAGACTATCATCAATTTGTGTTCTGCTTTATTTCTTTTGGTATTCCTTAGTACTTAATATGGGACCAAGTATTGCTACCGCCACAAAGAAATCTTCACTATTATTGGTTTGCCTACTGCTCTTAATCTCTCTCAGTGACCATTCGATCTGCTTTAGCTCACCGATTCTACGCTTCAATTCTGATGGGCGGTTCAAAATCCTTCAGGTAATTGCTTTAAATCAAGTGCAAATTGAACCTTTATTATTAGAATCTATGCTACATTAACTGATTAGCACCAATCATTTTGGGTTTAACATGCTAATTTTCTTAACCACAATTAAGGCGTGTCTTTGTGACACCCTTAATGATGATTAAGCTTGTGTGTCTTTGTCACACTGTCGAGGATGATTGAGGGGTGTGATTATATTCATCCTCACGTGTTAATCACCCTAAGGGACAATCTAATTAAGGTGTGTTAAATAACATCGCGTTTGTAACAATAGAGGGGTGTGTTAATCACACTCAAGGCAACAATTGAGTTGTGTGTTAATCACATATTTTATGATGATTGATCCATGCATTAATCACACTTTTGACGAAAGTTGAGGTGAGCAAGAGTTGTCATTTCAAGATTCATTAGAATATGTTCAACCTAGATCCTGTGAGTATTCCATTAGGGGATTAAAAACAATCATTTTTTCAAATCATTAGAACCTACTAAGGTTTGGTATTATTCGTGTTAGTTAAGGTGTGTTATATCTCAATATGGCTTGAATCACATGTTAGTTATGGTGTGCTATATCTCAATATGGCTTCAATCTTTGCACATCCTCAAAGATATTTTGTCAAAGACAAGTGTCTTGATCAATGTGACTATGTCATGTGAATGAAATTTTGTTCGATGTAAACAAGCTGGCTAGCTAAATTTTGATTGTTGACAAACTTAAGTACTCTCAAATTTTGAATTAGTTGAGTTCATAGTTATGTTTACAAGAGTAAAGAGTGATATTTATCAATATATAAGTATGTACTATTGAAGCAAAAGATTTCAAGCTCAAATCTAAATTTGTCAATTGGTTGAAAGGGTTGTATTCTAACATTTGTTCAACTCACGCCATTGAGGTTTGATGTGCAAATTCTCTTCGACATAGACAAGATAGAGTTGATTTATAAATTTTGTACAACTTAAAAGTCTAAATGAAGAATGTGCATCTTGATCAATATGCTTTTGATTGGAATTGGGTGGTAGATTGCTGACATGCACTATGCAAATGGAGGAGGGACCAAATGCAAGGATGTGTTGCCAACTCAATTCACAAGTTGTAGTGACCTCAATATGACAACATTCGTACGACACTTAATTACCATTGAAAAGCCCAATTTGATTGTTTTTTCAGGCATGTTTTTTCCGTCATTCGCACCTTTTTATCGTTCTAACATTAGATATCAATTTTTGTCGTATTATAAATTAGAATAGAGAACGTAATTCTCTTTGGAACATTGTAATATCACACATTATAATGATGAGCTTCTACACTTATTTGATATTGATATAGGAGATAACATCTTTGGGAGGGACTCCAATGATCCTATATCTTCTATGAACATGGCATTTGCACCTGCGATAGATGCAAAGGTTCCATGGGTGGCAATCCTAGGCAACCATGACCAAGAATCAACATTGTCGAGACGTGAAGTCATGGAATACATTACAAAGTTGGATCACACACTCTCTCAGGTATATCCAAAAGTAAATGGTTCGATAATGAAGGATATTGATGGGTTTGGTAATTACCACTTGGAGGTGAAAGGTGTCTTAGGCTCACCTTTTGAAAACAAAAGTGTGTTGAACTTGTATATGCTTGATAGCGGGGACTACTCCAAGATAAGGAATATAAATGGCTACGGGTGGATACAAGAAAGCCAAAAGAAGTGGTTTCTCGAGTTGACAAACCAATTAAAGGTAGGTTGTTGGAATGAGACATGTTTTTTAACTTAAGGTTAATCATGTACTAAACTTCTCCTGATACATTGAACTTACTAGTGAAGGAACATAAGTGTGCCAAAAATTTCACTAGTAAAAATTTGAGTTACTATCTTGTGTTCTTAATTATATTTAGCTTCACTTGTACCTTTTATTTCCCTTTGATCACAATTATCCTCCCAAATAATATTAAGAGTTGCATTGATGTGTTTTCTAGGTGGAAGTTGATGAAGATGCAAGTGGAAGAAACGTTGTTGTGCCATCATTAGTTTATTTTCATATTCCATTGATTGAAACTCGAATTGCTAGTAGATGCTCTATAAAAGGTGTTAAGCAAGAGAACATTGGATGTGCCCAAGTAAACTCGGGGTTTCTTTCTACTATGCTCCAATCACGCGGACCATTTGTTATTTTCAATGGCCACGATCATGTGAATGACTTTTGTGGTGATCTTCCCGGTAATATCAAAGTTTGTTATGGAGGAGGAGTTGGTTATCATGCTTATGGTAAAGCTGGTTGGGATAGGCGAGCTAGGGTTGTGGATTTGGCACTCAGGTCAAACCAATCTATAGTAGTCGGAAACCAATCAAGCGAGCTTTTCAAATCTCATAATCTATGGTTAGGGGTCGACAAAATCATTACATGGAAACGATTGGACTCTCTCTCTTTTCCGACAATTGACCATGAAGTTTTATGGTCTTCCGCATCCTCTTCAACAACATACATGGGGTGGAACATTAAGGTTCTCATGTCCATCTTCATTTACTTAATCTTTTGTCTCGTATTTTCATATTGGATGTCATGGTGGCCCTTTGGCAATTGTACATTGAGACAAAGATACACACCTATGTCTACTTCATGAAATGGTAAGACAAATATTTGGAAACCAAAAGAGATGTATGTAGACACAAGGTGCAATGTGAAATTGTTTTATAGGATGACAATGTAAAGATTTTCAAATTACCTTTCTCACTTCATTGCTTATTTGGAGATGTAGAGGCTAGTTCAAACTCAAGAAATACGAAAACTTGACTTTAAAGAGAAATCTACTTCAAATGTGGTTACTGGCTTAAGATATAAGATTATAAATATCTTTTGTACATTTGGAATGTCCAAACTCTAGCCATGGATTCTCATAAATTTTAAGATATTTCAAAGAATCTTAGGACTCTTTATAGAACAAAGGATTTTCACCTTAAATTCTAACATGCCATATTATTTTTTGTTTTTGTTTATGGTATTTTTATCAGTAACAGAGCATATTACCCTGTAGAAGGTGATCTATGGTCGATTTGGATCATCTACTTTGAAAAACAAGCCTGTAACATTGGGAAATATTTCTTCCTCTTCTATGGGAGGGAGGTTCCATTATCAGATTGACATCCACTTCCTTTTAGCAATCATCCACTTCACACAAGCATATCACTAAAACCGATCGAATATACAAAGAATCGCATTATTACTTTTGAAAAGGTGTTTTTCCTTATGTCATTCCGAAACTTCTTTTCATAAATGTAACCTTACCTTTTGTCACAGAAAAAGATAACAGACACAAAACACTGTGGGGCATCTGGTTTAAACAGGCCATTTCAATATGTTTTGGAAGTTTATTATTATGATATATCTTCCAGCAAAACATACATGCATAAACGCCAAGGATGCATTAAATCCTTCCAACAATTTCTCTCATTTCATAAAAGAAAATGAGAGATTCTTCAAACCTCGATCCGTTTTAAAAACTAACAGCTCTATAATATGATGACCAAGCAATCCAAAGAAACATCATTTATACACACGTCTATAGCACGGTGATGCTGTCACTTGACAAAGTTCGATAAAAAAAAAAATATCAATATAAAAATCCATACAAAACTCTCTATATGCTCAAAGAATAATAAATTTACGGCAACTCAATCAAATCAGCTGATGTTGTGAAAACAGAATTTAGACACACAAATGTCAATTGTTCTTTGTACATATATCCAAAAAGATACTTAAAACTAACCATGCAAACTCACTTATCATCACAAATGACCTTCTCCGGTTCCTTGGAAAGTTCTTCACCATCATATGAGCTTGGATCAATACCACACGCGTCGAGGATTGACTGAGCCGAGGGATGATCGGCAAAATCTTTTTGCCTAAAATCCATAAGAGTTGTCCCTTGTCGGGAAATGACGAAAGTTGCTCCAAGTTGTCTGAATTACCATAACATTGTAACCCTTATTAATCAAACTGAAGTGCCTTCATTATGCCTTTCTAGATTAGTCGAGCTTTTTTTCACTAAAAAATAACCGGGACATTTTCTTTGCAATCCTTCTTCTTCTTCTTCTGACCCTCATGTTATACACTTTAATTTACATATAATGTATGTGTTATGATATTATAAGAAGTACTTACCTTCCATCTCCCTTCAAATTTCCAGCATGCTTATTCGCTTGCTTGAGGGAATCCCTGATATCGTAAAGCATCTTTAGGGCATTAAGGATCCCAACCGACTTAATGTCCAATGCTTTAAGTATTTTCTTCCCATTATCAATGTAGAGCTCTCTGTCCCAAAAGCCTCCTTTCTGAAAGTCTTCAAGCCCTAGCTTTTCAATCCCTGCAACAAAAAAAACAAGGTTATTTACATAAGCATATTTCCCTTTGGCTAAGAGGATAATTCTGATGCATACATACCGATAGCCACAATTCGAATATTGTTTGCTTCTAAAATAGGTGCTATCTTCTGCAGCTCCACAGCATTGTGTCTGCACAGTCTGCAGCCAAATCTCCGGAGAATATGAACAACTGCCGTCTGAAATGATGCATACGACATGATATTTTTTTAGAACTCTTCTCTGTACATTTCTGTAGAATTTCTCGGGTTTTAGAACTTCTTGGGTTTATTAAAGCTTCTCGCGTTTTGGAACTTCTCAGATAATCCAGCAATTCTGAGACAAGCTTCAATAAGGCAAAAACCGCTTTCACTTAAAGCTTACATTGATTATCTAGATCGATATATTTATACGACAAAAGAGTCTCCTAATTTCAATGTTTATTTATATAAGGGAAAGTACTGCCTCTTAACAATGAAAGAAATACATGATATAAAACATACTTGTACATTCTACTCTAGAGTTATATGTATAGAACGTTACAAAATAAATAGATTCTTATAAGCTATCTGAAGATTAAAAGATATCCATCCCATTGGTCCAACAGATAAATTTATAAAATGCATTTGCAGACAATTACCAAACAGATTGTACAGCATTGTATGAAATGTAGAAAATTGTTTGGAGAGATTAAGCATAGAATCATGTGAAATTTAAAACATTACCCAGACTGATTTTCAAGAGTACATGAATGAATACATTCAAGCAGTTTATGATGTTTTGACCTGGTTTTCCCAGAAGGCTCCCACTTTCACAAATTTGGCATCAGAAGGTCCCTGCACCTTCTCTATCTCGATGTCTTTAATAACATTTGCGATCGTCGAGCTTTCCTTATCTGTGGCCATAGCTAAAAGAGCATACAAGAAGGTTTAGAAAACAAAGAACCCAAACAAAAGAATGCACAAAATTGATACCCTGAGAGAAACAAACAAATCGAAACACTAAAACAGAAACAAAAAATCAGAGAAGGTAGGAGGCTTATAAGCAGAAGCACAGAAGACCCCACAAGGCAATGAAACAGCAGAAAATACACTAGAAAATCAACAGCACCCAAAAAACAAAAAAAAATTAGGAAAAAGGAAGAAAGAAGCTCATAGTCAAGCAAAGCAATGGAGCCGGGATATTAAGAACCCACATGACAAAGCAAGCAGTTGAACAGGAAAGGACATTTCGATTTTACTGGATTTATGCTGTATATGCCCCATTGAACAGGAATGAGGAGAGTAGTTTCTCACAAAGAAAAAAAGAAAAAGAAAACAAGAAGGCAAAGCCAAGGAAAAGAGGACTAGAAGAGAAAGAACCCTCAAGGAAAGAACTAAAACACAGACCAGAAGATAAAAAGGGGAAAGAAAAATCTCAAGGCCCAAACAAAAAACTGCAGAGAGAGAGAGAGAGAGAGAGAGAGAGAGAGAGAGAGAGAGATGGGGGGGGGGTTAAGTAAAATAGGAGAGAAAGAACAGAGAAATGCATTACCTGTGGTGAAGAAGAAGAAGAAAGATGAAGGAGAAGGAGAAGGAGATGAAGAAGAAGAGCGAAGGAAGGCACCTGCAACAGATCGCATAGAGAATGAAAGAAGGCAAACAAGAGCACATAATTGGAATATATATATAATTGTATGTATAATGTACATAACAAATGGTCTTTCAGTGGTAGGCAATGAACCCATCCATCCATGATCCATCCATGCAAATCTCTGTGTGGACCCATCCATCCATCCATACAAATCTCTGTGTGGACCCATCCATCCATCCATCCATGCAAATCTCTGTGTGGACCCATCCATCCATCCATCCATCCATTAATTACTACTACTCCAGAGAGTAGATGTGCTCTGTTCATGGCCCTCTCTCTCTCTCTAACTAATTCATTCAATTTTACTTCTTCATTGCCATCACCATTTCCTTTTTCTGTGTGTGTGTGTGTGTGTTGTGCAGCAAAATTGCCTTCCATATCCATTTAATTAACTAATTCCATATTTGCTGCAGAATGCCTGCTGGGGTCTTCCTTTACCTATCTAATAATATCTATATGTATGTATCTACCTTCCACCAAATACATTACATTACATATGCAACAAAATACCCCACACCATCACTCACCATGATGGCATTGATTGAAATTCATGTCTCTCTTTGCCTTTGCCTTTGCCTGTCACTAGGTGTGGGCCCATCGTGTGTGGACACCCACACTTGGGAGTGCTCATTTTGCTTCTGTCGTGGCGTAATCAGGGTCACATAATAATATACGTATACATACATACATACATACATACATACATACATACATACATGCTCGTATCTATCTCCCACCAAACCATAAAGAGGACTTCATGGTGAGGGAATCGCGATCACGGATGGTCCAGCAGGACGCTTCGCTTATTAGGGCGCATATGATTTGCACCGTCCGATCTTTATCCAAATAAATGCTCTGTCACCAGGCACCCTGCTCTGATCGCCTTTGTCACTACTTTGAGTCACTCCCCCTACTCTGTGACTGTCTCAGGGCAGGCGCCCGACCAACTTAGAGGCAGACACCTAACTCAAATCAGGCACCCCTCTCACTCAGGGCCGACACCCTACTCAAATTCAAATTCAAATTCAGACATAAAAAACTTCATAAAAATCCAAGTGTAAAAAAAAATGAAATCTGAATTGTAGGAGTATGGGAATAGACTATATAGCATATTTGTGTAGATTTAGTTGTATTGATTCCATTCAAATGAAACAAAGTGTACAATGATGCAACAAGTAGTTGCAAACAATGTCTGTGTCTTTCCAATGAGGTACAATGCCTCTTCATGTGTCTCTTTAGATGAGACACCATATTTATTATTGTTTATTTGATTTATTATCTTATTATTTTCTATTCCAACATGGATCCATACATAAGCAGTGATCATGGCTCATGTACGGAGGATGGCAAAATGTAGCCACAATTTTTGCAGCAATTAACATTTGAGTCCCTTGAAGTCAAGGTCAAGCCATCACAATACAAACATCAAACCTTCTCTGTCTCACATATTGGCAATCGTTGTCATGAAAAATCCGTTACTACGTGCAGATCATGAGGCGGAACCGTCGGGGTTCTGGACCAGAAGGATTCGAAGTTTGCACTAGCTTTACTGAGAAAGTATTTAGGATAGATTGAAAGAGAGAGAGAGATTGAGATAAGATAGAATGCTTGACTTTAGATTGAGAGAGATTGAAATGGAGAGAGAGATTAAGATTGAACCCTTGACTTTAGATTTGAGGAACAAGATTCGGTTCGACAAGACACATCGACTGCGTCCCAAGAAGATCGAAGAAGGAGATTGGGTATTGGTCTACGACAACAGCCTTGACAATCAACACATGACAACAAGAAAGTTTACAAGAAGATGGTTTGGACCATATGTGGTGACGAGTGCCAATGACAATGCCACATACCACCTTGTGGAGGTAGACGGATCAAGGTTGGCCATATCCATTGCGGAAAAAAGAGTAAAGATTTTCAAGAAAAGACAAGACGAGGATCCTGACCTCGATCATCACGACGATGAAGATAGTAGGACTGAACCAACAGACTTGAGTTATGTGAATGAGGACATGGAGGAATCTAATTGATCACCGTAGCTAAAATCTCCCACTCTCTCTTCTTGGCACGTACCGGAGGACGTGTGGTTTGGTGGGGGTAGATGTTATGAAGATTTTCGGCAATGGTGTGAAAATTGCGAGGAACATACAAAATTGAGTGTGGTTCTTCACACACGATATGAAACAATAATAGTAAAGATACTATTTTAGATTAGTTTTAATATCTTGGTACGAAAAGATGGATGTCTTCAAGAGCTTCCGAATGTACTTTACTACATTTGAAACAGACAACTAAATGTCAAGTTATGTGAATGTGAAGTTTGAGAAGAAGAAGAGAAAAACAAAACTATGAGAAATCCCACATAGATAGGACAAATCAGGATCCCACAGTATATAACCAGAGCTAGAACTTATTACTTTCTGTCTATGTGTGGAGCATAGAACGTTCTTGGGCTAAATTGTGGCTTAATTGCTCATAATGGTTCTGGAGGACCAAGACCGGATTGACGGATAGCACCGGATCACTGGGTCGGATGTGGACTGGATGGATGGATTGATTGGATAAGTTGATCGCGATGATTTCGGTGTGAAAAGAACAAAATCATCTAGACTAAAAAACCTAATAAAATTTGTATACAAACGGATGCAAGCAATGCTTGAACCTTGCACCTCCAAGTTAAGAGGTAGTAAACTTACCACTAAGCCAAGTCATTTCTTTAAAAAAGAAAATTCTATCATTTTTTTTCACATGTAAATTCTCATATTAGAGCTTGAATGAGTGACATGGTTATCATGCATCACATGTAATGCATGAGCGCCAAATGGCAAACATGCATTCCATGCATTGTATGCATGTCTTGTACCCTCACATGCATCATATGCATGGGGGCATCTATAAAAGAGGGGAGGAGGAAGAAAAACGGAGCTATGTATTAATCAAGAATTTAATAAGAAGAAAATTTGTTATCCAATTGATGATATATCTTGTTCCTTAAATCTAAAGTCAAGGGTTCAATCTTAATCTTTCTCTCTCTCTCCATTTCAATCTCTCTTAATCTAAAGTCAAGCGTTCTATCTTATCTCAATCTCTCTTAAATACTTTCTCGGTAAAGCTAGTGCAAACTTCGAATCCTTCTGGTCCAGAACCCCAACGGTTCCGCCTCACGATCTGCAAGTAGTGACGGATTTTTCAAGACATAATTAAGTGGTGAACCCGACGTGAAAGAGGCAGTAGGAAGGATCAAGTCGAGGATCGACTGATACTTGGAGATGGCATCCTCAAGCAATCAAGCAGGAGAGTTTGAAAGGATGATGCTAATCGTCGAACAAATGATGAGATCTCGGGACAACGATGCGAACGTGAAGAAGGCTGTTGATCGTGTCGTGAAGCTCGAGGGTCAATTTGATGGAAGGAACATTACGAAGTTCCTTGATGCATACAGAAGGGAGGTGAATCAGAGGGACGTGTTTGAAGTGCGTCAAATTACAAGTTTCAAGAGAGTGGTCGCCAACAACATCCAAAGACGCGTAATCGAGCTTCAAGAAAGGAAGACAACGTGGTTAGAGTTTGAACGAGCAATATTAGCGGAGTTTGCGATGGAAGATTTGTCGAGGATGACTCGACATGTCTTGGTGAAGTGGATAGAAAAGAAAAATAAGAAGATGAGTGCCTCGAGGGTATACGATGAGTTCGACCATATGTTTAGTCGTCTCCTCGCCACAGACCAAGTGCTGGTTGAGGAGGACAAGACTTTGTACTTCTTGAAAGTTGCGGATATGAAGGATAGACAAGAATTGGGGACTCTCCTCGAAGATGATACCCAAGTGAACGGGCTTGTGGCAGATTGGGTTATGGTGAAGCGAGAGTGCAACAAGATCGATAGGCGTCGTCAATGGCTTGATGATATTGACTTGGCAAGGACAAGAGTAGAAAAAACAAGACCACTTAAAGAAGTTGAGTTGCCTAAACAAAGCAACCTACATGAAAAGAAGATTGATGATGACTCGAGGACAGAGAAGGCCACTTCAAGGGAGGATGAATGTTTCGGAACACGCATCGTGTTGGAAACATTGGATGATGAAGGAGCAAGCCTAATCGAAGCTTGTGTCAATGGAGATAAAGAGTGCGAGGCTAGCGTAATTGAGGATCTGGCCGCTAAAGACGACATCAAGGAGGTGACTATGAATAAGACAACAAGCGTCGACAACGACCATGGCCAGATTTTCTCCGCACTTGTTCCAAAGACTTGGGCAGTTGCGTCCAAGAACCAACGTGAGACCCAAGAGACAGAAGGTGTCGGCGAGGAGCCGAAGGTCCAAACAAATACATGTGATGAAGAGAGAAGCATAATCGAAGCTTGCTCGATCAAGAGGGTCAATGGGTACAAGGCCCATGAGATTGAAGAGATAGCCACGAAAAATGACATCGAGTCAGAGGTGGCTATGGAAGAATTAATGGCAGATGGCCGCATCGAGGATTCCTTCACACGAGTTCTGGAGACTTGGGCAGTTGCAGAGAGCCAACGTGAGACTCAAGAGATGGAAGGTGGTAGTAAGGGAAAGGACCAAGATGGTGTGCACAACATCGAGGCGAAGATAGATATGGACGAGTCAATGATGAATGGTGGAAGTGGCAAGACTTTCCCCACACTGGTTCCAGAGACTTGGGCAGTTGCGTCTGAGAACCAACAGAAGACCCAAGAGATAGAAGGTGGCAACAAGGGGGAGTTCAAATCTGATGTGAAAGATGACATCAAGACAAAGGTGTCGAAGGCAATTGACCAAAGACAAACGGATTCCTTCGCACATATTCTAGAGACTTGGGCAGTTGTGGTTCAAAGCCAACGTGAGACCCAAGAGATAGAAGATGGTGGCGGGGAAGCGAAGGTCCAAGTTGCTGCAAATAACGATGTTGGGGAGTGGCCGACAAATACATATGAATCTCTCCACACTCGTTCTGGAGACTTGGGCATTAACTAATGTAAGACCCAAGAGAAGGACAATGACGATGAAGAAACAAGGGTTGAAGCTAATGTGTGGGAGGAAGAGGTCAAGCAAAGCATAGAGACAAAAGTTGATGCGTACAACAAAGAGTTTGAGCAAAGTATGACAAGGGATGATGATGGCCAAGCGAGCCATCAAGATCCGAAGAATGTGATCAAAACATCTAACAAAGACGCTAGTGTGAATATTTTCAACTCTAACATGAGATTGTATCATGAAACTGGACAACGTGAGAAACATAGAGCATGGTCGTGTAAGGATGTTAAAGTGGGCATGCACTTGAAGATACTACATGGGGTAGTCAATGTCATTATTCAGATAAAGGCTTGGGGAGAAATACACAAAACAAAAATGTGCGATGGGTCAAACTGCATTGAGCAAGGAGACGATCGGGACAAAGGTGGAACATGCATAAAGCCTAAACAATTATGTTCGCAAGGAGAACAAGGGGCCATGACAACTGGTCATGGTAAATCAAAGAAAAAGCGAATGATATGGTGGATTGGGTGGCGACAATGATTCGAGTGAAAGAAATGGACATGCTCAAAATGGAGGAATCGTACAAATCACCATAGCCGAAATCTCACACTCTCTCTTCTTGGCACGTACCGAAGGACGTGTGGTTTGGTAGGGGTGGATGTCGTGAAGATTTTCAGTAATGGTGTGAAAATTGCGAGGAACATACAAAATCGAGTGTGGTTCTTCACATACGATATGAAACAATAATAGTAAAGATACTATTTTAGATTATTTTAATATCTTGGTACGAAAAGATGGATGTCTTCAAGAGCTTCCGAATGTACTTTACTACATTTGAAATGTAGTTTTGTTTTTCTTTTCTTCTTCTCAAACTTCACATTTAGTTGTCCGTTTCAAATGTAGTAAAGTACATTCGGAAGCTCTTGAAGACATCCATCTTTCCCTACCAAGATATTAAACTAAATTAAAATAGTATCTTTACTATTATTGTTTCATATCGTGTGTGAAGAACCACACTCGATTTTGTATGTTCCTTGCAATTTTCACACCATTGCCGAAAATCTTCACGACACCGCCTCCTAGCCCGACTTGCACCTCTCTGTAATTTTCTTGTGTGGGATTTGGAAGTGTTTAGGTGGTTACCAATAAGTTCTTGTGAGTTGTTGATTGGCACTCCACATTTTGCACTAATTTGTTGCCTTTGAATTATGAATCATGCACCTTCATCGTCGGTTGATTTTAGTGCACCTAAACCATACACCTTTTGCGATAGATCTTTGAATGTCTGTATACAATCCTCAATAGCATCCCGGTCAAAGAATCTTAACCCTTTCTTGAGACATTGAATAGCTTCCTCGGTAGTTTGTATTTTAGACTTCCATGATTCCCTGTTAGATCTTCTAGGGTTTGTCTCCACGACTGGTTCTCCCTCTGTCTCCACTTCTGTTTTTGTGATATCATCCATTTGCATTTGGGGTGCATGATCAATAAATGGTAATGAACCACATAAGGAGGGCATATGTCTCTCAAAGATCACCTGAATTCCGAGTAAATGCTTACATTTACTTGCAAGGTCTTGGTAATCACAATATGAGCATTGGAGCGAGACATTATACCATAGAGTGGGTGTTATCATGCTCAATGTTCTAAACCAATATCAAGCCTCGTCCACAATATGCATTCTGTTGGTATTCGTCACATACCTTTCGAGTATCCTCTCAGCCTCTTTAACTCTTGACCTTTGATCCCTACAATTTGCATGGGCTACAAATCTACCTCTCACATAATTCTTGCCATTGTATGTACCATTCTATGATGGTCTCTCTTATGCAAGTCCCGGTTTTACTATCCCTGATTAAGACATAGACAAGATCGATAATAGAATGGTTTATTCTTCCTCCCAAGACGGTATACTTGATAAACTACCCATGCCTCTCCACAATATTCGTAGTCTCAATATGTTCATAGTTCAATAAGCTACCAAATTTGGGCCATAGTTTCCTCCACACACAAGTCAAGCCACACCATCCTCTTTCTATATATTTCCAAACACCGGGTTTGTCCACATATTCTACCATTAACTCCTCACACATACCATTGAACTACGATTCTGTAATGCAATGCATGAATTGGCATATTTGTTAATAGGGATGGTTCCTCTCGGCAACACTTAAGTTTGGGCAACAAGTTGTCCACCCATGATTTTTTTGCATGGAACGGGCACAACAAAAGGCTACAATGTGTTTTCAATTGTTGCCAATTTGCAACAATCCAAGATTGATGGAATTGAGCAACCACATTAGATATGGTATTATATGATGTCCAACATTTATCAATCACAGTATTGCATTTGGCCTCACCTTGGACATTCCTTGCAAATATGATTCTCAAATATGATGCTCATGGTTTGACCCCTTATCAGAACTACAAATCATGTACCATAATGGGATCCCAATTTCCATTGCGTTTGGGGCAACAATTGCATACAATGGCAACCCGAATTGGTTTGTTTTATACATGGAGTTGATTCCCCAAGGGTCATTTTGTGACAACCACTCATAGATTTCAAACGTCCGTTGATCTTGAAGTATCAAGATATTAAATAGTTTCCTGGATGGAGATCCATTTACACCAGGCAAGTAGGGTTGGACGTGAGTCACTTTCCCAATATCTCAAAGTGCATAGGCATCTTGCATCATCAAAGACCAATGAACCTTTGACAATGCACTCCCAATCTTTAACGTATTTGCTATGTTATTGACCTCCTTTGGTATCATAAAGAATCTCTAACTAAAAAATTCTAATGGACTAGCCTTAGACTTGTGATGTGTTGCTTTACGTGTGCTCATCCATATCATTGCAACAACCTATGACATGTGGGTGTGCTGGCAAATGGTACACATTCGGTCAACTTCTTGAAACATGACCATTGTGAGGTCCATATATTGAAATGGTCATGGTCCCATGGTCAACCTTGTCATTCCTTCTAATGTTGACATGGAAGCGACACCCACATCACGATCAACCCTTTTGTCATCGACTGCAAGGATTCAGAACACGTTGAGGCACACCTATGCGATGATAATCATACCTAGTCACACACGCACCTTTTTGGATCCCTTTCCGAAAGCGTGTATGATACTTGGTTTGAACATCCATGAGCATGCTGTCTAACTTAAGGGATTCTACCTCAATCACTTCTAAGGGCCAAGTTTTGTTATAATTGATGACACTTGTTCCCCCCCATGTCATTTGGTGTTTCATTTGACACCAACTAGTGCTTTTACGCATGCACTGGCAATGCCATGATCACGAAGATTACTCAGCCAATGTTTCTTTAACTCTTGAGGAGTCGACAACAAAGAGTGATAGGATGCCCCACAATGTGAAGCCAATACTACCTCCCTCCATTTCTCTATTTAAGTTACAAGAAAAATTAGGTGATGCCTTAAGGTAGATTGTACACCTATTGCTCTCTCATTTCCCAACATGAGCCGATTCTTCATGTGCTTCCATGCATTAATATTGAGAGGTGCGCCCCTTGCGATATCACCCAATGTTTCAATTGTGACCTTAACTTGTCCCGATAATTCTAGAACCATCAAATCATATGTACCTCTTGTGAATGCAAAATACCTAGGGGAACAATCCATGAAGGGATCCACCACCTCGTCCTCCCATTTGGATGCATACGACTTGTTGACTTCCTTATATACTAATCAATCTTGAAGTGTTATACTTACATAAGATTCGTATCCAGCTTGAATCTTTATCTTCAACTTCTCCATCTATTCTTCCTTTGTAGAGTTGTATATTGCCGTCTCATGAGCCATCAATCTTAGAACGAATTTTGATTCGATGGCGCCTTGGAGTTCATTTGGAGTGGAGTGGAACTGATCCATGTTGTGAGGCCATGGGACTGCTTGTGAGTTGGGCAACTGATATTTGAACAATTAGACAGTGCAGATCGCACACGCCCTTAGCTAAGCGGCATGCACCGTCTGTGGTTGGGATTCCCTCGCCAGGCCTCTTTATTATTTTGGTGCAAATAGACACATCGTACACACACACACACACACATGTATGTACTCACCTTTTTGAAAAAGTTAGGAGAGGTGAAACAATTGGAAGAATGAGAGGGCCTATGGAGCTCAACCCTGAGAGACACAATTCATCTGCCTTCACTTCGTCCATCAACCCTTTCCTCATGCAACATCCAAACGCCTACGCCTTGTGTGCACATATCCCCACTTTTGCCTCTAGTCCATGTGTGTGTAGTGAGTTTTTCAATGGTATTCTTGCTTTTCCGAGTTTAATGATTAGAGTTAGTTTTGCTCTAGTTTCATGCAACACTAGTTTACTTCGAGTAAGACGTTATTGTTCTACATATTATCTGATAAAAGTGGATAGTTTTCTAGACTTGGTGTCATGTCGTGGTTTGTATCCCTCTTAGTGGGTTTTCTATGTTAAAAAGGAATCCTATACCAACTCCTCGATCTCCCCTCTATGTGTTCTATTTTGTGACTCACACGAATGTGTGAAATTCATTAGCAAATCTATCCAACCATCAAATAGGTCCTTTTGTTTTTTATCCACGTTACAAAGGAAGATTGAAAAATGGCGAGGAGGGGGAAGCACTTGGCACTACTAATTGGAAACGTTAGGAGCACTATGTTGCTTGATTAGGTACAGAAGGAATATTTCGACTACTAAATGAAGGCAAACTTCTATTTCAACAATGGTACATTTGAATGACAAAGTATCACAAATGGAAAGGTCAAATGAAATATTTACTTATTGTGAAAAAACTACATTTGCCTATGTTTGTAGCTAAATAAACGATTAGGCATTTGATGTGTTTAAATAATTTCATGTTTATGCTGAAGACACCTCCAAAATTCTAGATCTCAAATGCAATTGGAGTCTCTCATGTCCTTTTGGGTTGAGGCTTTGAATAACATTACACATGTTAATAACCTATCCCCTACTTTTGCCTTGCAAAGTGACGTTTCTTATGATCATTTACATGTGTCTTGCGCACATACCTAAAGACGAAAGGTCTAAGTTACATGCTAAGTCTAAACAATGTGTTTGTCTAAGATGAGTTTGGTTTTAGATGTTATGACCAAATAACAAAGAATCTTATTAGGAGTTGTGATGTAGTATTTATTGATGATCAAATCATTGAAGATATTGATAACATAAAAATGCCAAACCCCTTAATATATCGTGATTTAATTGATTTTGAAATAATTATTATGGTTGATGATGTTATATACAGAGATACTTCTCAACAAGAGGAAGAACTTGAGGATGTTAGTGTGCCAATTTTAATTTAGATGATAACGTTTATGCTAATCAAGATGCTAATCAGTGTCTTGAGCAAGGGATAAAGAGACCATTGATCAACAACCTAGGAGGGTTATTAGAGGACAACAACCATTTGTGAAGTGACCTATTTCTGATTACATATTACTTGTTGAAGAGAGGGAGCTAGAGAGGTTTTATGATATGCAAATCCAAAACTATAAAGATGATTGGATAAAAGTTATGCATGATGAAACGAGTTCCTTGAGAAAGAATTATTGCTTTAAGTTAGTTGAACTTTATAAGGGAAGAATAAGTGGGTATTCAAGTTGAGAAGTGATGATGACAAACAAAACATAAAGCTTGATTGATTGAAAAAAGGTTTCATTCAAAAGAAAGACACTAATGACTTTGACGAAAATTTATCACGGGTTTGTGAAATTGAGGTTTTACAACTAGGTTGAAACTTAAACTTTCGCATGTAGTGTTAAAGGAAGAGATTTACATGGAACACTTTTCACATGTAGTTGTTTGATGTAAATACCATTTTCGCATGTAGTGTTAAAGGAAGAGGTTTGCATGCAACACCTAGAGGGTTTTGAGGAGAAAGAGAAAGGGTACTTTATTTTTAAGCTACAAGAGTCTCTTTTGCTAGAATCACAACGACAATGGTCTAAAATGTTTTACTCATTTATGGTGCTCAAAACTATCAAATGATTATTGCATCATATCATTGTATATATGTTATACATTTTCCTAGATGTAAGTTTAATATTCTTTAATCATATGTTGACATTATGATAATTGTTGGCCAAATGTGAATGTGATCCACAAGTTGAAATTGGACTTATCTCTATCTTTTGATTGAAAGACTTAAGACATGCTAATCATTTGTAACACGAAATGTGGAGCTTTAACATGCAATGTGAAAATTTGATAAGTAATATCTTGCTATTACTTTAAATTATGCAAGAGACTTTGTCCAATTATTTCTTGGTGGTTGCTTTCCTATGTATGTAATGGTTAGTACATGCCCATACATGTTCATGTTGTTAGTGTTGCGCGAAGATATCTTTCTAATGTTTGTAAGCTTTATTGGGATATTGTGAAAAGGATTTTCAGCGATATTTGAGAGGTACTTCTAGATTGTGCTTGTTTTTTGAAGGTTCTAAACCAATTCTTGAAGTTTTTACAAACACAAACCTAGCGTTGGATCTTGATGGTAGAAAATCTACTTCAACGTTCCTTTTTACTTTTGCAAAGGGAGTCATATCATGATTCATGGTAGTCCAAGTTGCAAAAGTGTGTCCTTTTGTGTACCATTGAAGTAGAGTATATTGTCGCAATTGAAACTAACAAACAAATGCTTTGAATAAAAAGGTTTCTTTTGGAATTAAGTTTGAACCAACTAAATTATGTCTTTGAGCTAGAACTCATATATGAAATTAATTGGAAAATTACTAGAAAATCACATCATTTCTGTATTTTTGCATCAAAATTTTTTATCCTAATTTTGTTCCCAATATCAAAGGCATGCTCAATGCTCCACTAATCAATGTTTTGGCGAATGAGGGTACTTTTTTTGTCATAATGTATGTTTTCATCACCTTTAGAAGAATAGAAAGAAAAACAATTTGAAATTTGGGGCATATGATGCACAACAATAAGTGTTTGGTGTGTTGGAAGGAAAGAAGAAAAAGATATTAAGAAATTTATCACATGCCTTATTGTTTGGTATACTTTTCACCCTACCAAACTACCTTGGCCCACCCCACTAGAGATCACAGGTCATATTTCAGAAACCTACAAGTCCACTTTTCATAAACACAATGTGAAGGGTAATTTTGAAACCCAAATATTCACATTCACAATACTCAATGGAACTCAGACATGCTTATTTGGAGCAAAGTATGAGCAACCAACTCATTACCTATAAGCCTAACAATTCTCACTATACATGTTTGAATCCAATCTCATTGCGACTGAACCCAAACATACAAATATTGACAAAAATGACATTAGGCAACTGGATATACGAGGCCATATCATTCAATACTATTTGTTGTGGAACACTTTATTAACATCTATCTAGCCCATACATTTGAACACATCTCATTGACACGTTTCTCTTTGTCACTTTGCTGCAGTATTACATCCTAACCAACAACGCTACTGTCCCACTTCTTCAAGCTACAAACTAAAGGAGAAAATGGGAGAATCACCTTTATATATATATAATTTAAGAGACTTTATACAATCCAGCCAGTGATGGCTTATAGATTCATGAATTTCTGCATCAAAATCAAATATATAAACAAAATCTTGCAACCTCTGCTTTGCAGCCAACAATGGCATAGCATTTAAGAGGCAATGCTAACAATAATGATAAAAGTGCTAGATTACAAGTATCTCAATGTAGGCCTCGATAAAGAACAAGGAATCTCCATGCAAGAAAGACTTGAATACAAGTTTAGATTACATGATTGGATTACAAGAACAGAACCTATTGAGGGTGACCTTGCTTGCAAGCATCACTATGATACCTTAACATTAAACATGGTGACAAGAAGTTTGCAGAGCTTGCTGTCCAACCATTGAGCATTTTAGAACACCAATGATGCAACTTTCTAGTGCCTAGAAATGACATCATCATTCCATAAGATTGCAGCAAGATTCCAAAATTAGCTCACATACCATTATACTAGATAGAAACTTGTCAACAAGCTAGAGATTTAGAAACTTTTGAGATCCTCCATGCTAAGGATTTCCCATGTTTGTTCCCAGTCAAGGCCTTCATAATTCAATTTTGCCTCGTGAAAGGAGAAATTTCTCTTTGAATATTAGAATGCTTGTTATAACAACAAATAAGCATTTCTCTTCGAATTTCTCTTTTACAACAAATAAGCATCTTGAGGGTAAGCTTGGTGTAACAAACTTGTCCGTTATAGGAGATTCTTGGGAAATAATCAAGAATCCAGGTTGGACACTATGAATGGAGAAGATAGAGAGTGATAAGTAGCTCCATTTCTGAAAGTTCTGATGTGGGAGTGTACTAGGAACTTCATTCACCACAGCTCAATGATGTGTCTGAATCCATATATACATATGAATACACACCTGTTGCATGTAAGGAAGAACATTTAACTCCTTTCATCCCCAAATTAATGGAACGTTTTCCCAACCATGGGTTCCCCCAACTTGATGACGCTATAATTTTGCCCAAATGGGGACCCCTCTCTATCAAGCACTCAGTGTAGAATCATCCTGTGTGGCCGGACTTCTGTCATTACTGTCCTTAGTAGGAGGACTTTCATCCCCAACATTCTCTTTACTCCTTCTGAAATATCTTAACTAAGGAGATGGTGGTAGCCAAAAAGGCAAGCCTGAACTCAATATATCACTAGCCCCAAAATCTTGCAGAAAACTCGAGTCATGAATCGATAAGCCATGCTCATCACCCATCGATGTGCGGCTTTGCAACATTCCATCATCAATCAAACTATCTTGGTTCATTGACAGGTTTGCACCCAGATTCATCATCATCCCATTCTCAGTATTTGTCATAAAGCTCTGACTCACAAAACCATCACTGAAGCTGCTACTGGCTCCTCCTATATTTCCACCACTATCATTATCACTTGCCAAAACATCATTTAAAGTTGAATTTACTATCCCATCTGCTTTAGCTGTAGCGTGTCCTGGCCCAAGAGCCATTGTTCCATTCAATACTGAATTCGTTTTGACAACTGATGTTCCACCAAGAACTTGATGAGTAGACCCACCACTCTTCAACTGAGGTGGAAGTGCCATTTCCTGTATCCGGACATGTCCAACATCGGAACCCTCATTCGTATTGTTAATCTGTAGTGGGAACTGACCTGAGGATTGATGTGGCAAAGTCACAGGAGAACTCAAAGTGTTCTGCTGAGCCATTGGAGAGAATTTACTAGTAGGTGAGGATTGGCCTCCAACAATCATCGATGAGCGTCGATGTCGCAAAGAACTGAAGGAGGGCTGCTGCAAAGAGAGAAGAGAGTTGGGAACAAGAGAGTTGGAAGTGTTCACCTCATCACTGATCAAACTATTTGGAAGTGTAACTTGTAGAGAGGGCAATGACTTTTGATGAAGTATTGGTAGGGCATCCAGTGAGGTTGGCAGTTGAGGCATAGCATTTATTGATCCACTCAAGGTGGGAGGGGTCGAGGCATGTGGAGATGTCAAGACAATGTTGTTCCGGCTATTGGTAGGGCTAGTGATGTTGACCCCCACATCATTTGTGGTCAGCTCAGTTGGGGTACTATGGAGGCCCACTTGACTGCCATGGCCACCAACATTTAAAGTTCGTCTAGGGAATTTTTGTAGACTTTCTGCAAGCATTAGAAAACTTTAGTATGAGCTCCAAGTATTATGGTAAAACATAATTGGTGGATTTAAAAGCAGCTCAAAATCTTCTTTAGTTTCATGATGCATAGCAAATAAGGAACTTCTGTAACTTCTATACCTAGTTGGATTATCTCATTTTAAAAAGTAAAATGCAGACCATGGTATTAATATCGTCATTCAAGCTGGTTAACCATTAAATTGGCAAGCTTTCAGAAATCTACAACATGAATGAGGTTAGATCGTCTAATTATGGCTTTATTCTGAACTCCACTTCCGGGCAGATTGGAAAACAGAAAAGGGGGAATGAAAGCAGGTCAAACTCTCCATCTGTCGTGAATCATGACAAATGGGGACCTTCAGCAAAATCCAGATTCTCACAAATCGAAAATAAGGCACAAATCATAGTAAATCATAGTAGGACCACAATCGTTTTCAAGCTGGTTAGGTCACTGAATTTGCAAACAATCAAATATCCACTGACCACGATATGAATGAGTTCATTTTGTCTAATTCTAATTATAGACTGAGCTCCAAGTGTTGAAAACGGAGAGTAACTTAAATGCAGCCCAAACTATTCATGATTCATCATCAATATGGAACTTCTGCTACTGCAAGATTCATATATAGTTTATCTTAATTTGAACATGAAATGCTAACCGTAGCATCAACATCATCCTTAAAGCACGTTAGCCATTGCATTTGCAAGCAATCACAATAGTATCCTAAGCCTACATATGAGCATGGCAGAATATATTAACATATTCACAGAGTTTTCTTCACATTTCTAGATCTAATCACCATCATGATCACATTGCACACAAGCAATCAGAAATCCTCAAGAGTGACTCTGTTTTGTCTAGTTCTGGCCCAAATCACTCCAGAATATATTAACATATTCCACACAGCCTAGATCTATATAACCATCATAAAGACTGATGCAAAAATCAATTACGTGGATAAAGTGAGCATACCTATTGGTCCAGTTCTATTTTCCCTGCTGAAATCGATCAAGTCTTTCATGCTATTTACAACTTCGGAGATCTGTTTGCATACATGGGTCCCATCAAGTAGAATCAAGGGAAGCTAAATAGTGAGCTCACTGCTCGTATCACTGGAGTGGACATAATACCTGGAGACAGCGTACATAACGTTTTGTGTAGCCAAGATCATTTACTGTGGGTGCCTCTAAGGTTCTTGTAAGATTTCTAGTTGTTCCAACAAACCTGGAAAGGAAGAAAGAGAAAATAAAAGGATTGTCATTCTTTCTCCTTTGTTCCTCTATAAATCATCCATATTGAACCAAATTATAGTCCATTCATAACAGGATTTATGTGTGCAAATACATCTCTGACATTGTAAATAGAATGTCTATGGTCCTAATAACTTACAATTGGCAAGTTGTTTGAAGATCCTGCATGGAAAGTCCAGATGCTCCGTTTTGATTTTGATTGACTGCATTTTGGTACTTTTGAGTAATCGCAGCTAGCTGTGTGACCTGTAATACCAAATTACTCATTAGAAACATACAAAAACCTCCGGTATTTTTAGTGGCGTACGTATATTTATTGTGGTTTATTTTTTCAAAGATGAAAATGTTTTAGTAACTACATGATTTGTTTTTTCAAGAGAGAGACACTCCTTAAGGAGTATTAGCAATGTACTTATATTTATTTTGGTTTTTTTTCTCAAAAATGAGACAATAGTTTCAGATACAATCTATCATATGGTGTCATACAGCATTTTGGCCTCTTCAGAGACGTTAATCAACATAAAAACACAGGCACGCACGCACAAGGGCAAATACATACAAAGGAAAATACACCCATCTTGGTAAAAATCCCCTGTACTCGGAAGCAAACGAACCTGCGATGTGACCTGATCTCACAACTAACAACATGAACGCACACATCATATGTACGTATATATACATACGACCGCCCATATATATATGTATTATGTATACGTTGTATATACATATATACATATACACACGATCCTGTTTAATGGAGATGCAAAATCCAATTTTCTAACATCTGACACAACAGCCATTGGACAACAATAAAAAATCAACGTGTTAACCAATACACTAACAATAGAAATGCTGACGATATATCGTATTTGTATACATATACACACAACCCTGTTTAATGGAGATGCAGAATCCAAATTTCCAACAGCTGACGCAACAGCCATTAGACAACAATAAAATATTCAACGTGGTGGCCAATACACTAACAATTGAAATGCTGAAGACATCGTTGTTCAACAGACAAGAATAAAACAGAAAGCAACATGACTAAATGTAAGATTCAAAAATGTCATGAGGCGAGAAAAGGAGGAACCTGTGGAACAAGCAGTCTCCGAGGTAAAAGCTCCTCATGACCCCGTGCACAAAACTCCCATAAAAGAACCTGCAATTGAAAAATGAGAAAGTCAAGGAAAAATGTCTCAACAAAATGAGAGCTCAAAAAAAGTAGTAATAGCTGAACATTGTGGATACGCACACACGTGTATGTGGGTGTGTACATAATACAAACCTTGAGTTCTGGAGAGAAGATAATTCGGAGCTGACCTTCCCTAACAACTCGAAGATGTTCAAAGATGCTTTCTTGGATAGCTTTGCCATACTCCAGCACCATAACACCTGAGCTCAGCTGATATTCATTTGAAATATCAACGAACAGAAGCTCATCCACGATCCCACTGTCATACTTTATCTTGCATAACCGCGGAAGCACTTCCACGGTAGTTTCTGTCCCATATAAATATCATATACTGATATGAGAACACAAATGGACACACAAAAGTATTCATTAATCAATGCCTATGAAACTTACCGAAACCTCTACCTGGCCTTGCACCACAGATCTCACAATGCCAAACGTCCTGAAAGCATCCAATTTTGATAAGTTATTATGTATCAACGAGAGAGCGAAAAGAGAGAGAGAGAGAGAGAGAGAGAGAGAGAGAGAGATCCTTTTCACGTTAGTGGGAGACCAATTGCAATCTATTGGATGAGAGAGAGAGAGAGAGAGATTGAGATTTCAGATAACAAGCTTCCCAAGTTTCTGTAAGAATGCAGATGGGCTCCTAAAATTGGACCAAGCGTATAGACTTCAGGAAGCCAAACTGACCCAATGCAAAGGACCCTGCATTATTATCATGCATATTTTGGTTCTTTTTTTTCTATTCCTCTTTGTGCAACTTCTTCATTTCTGAACTACCCCATTCATTATAAGTTATTACAAGGAAACTACCAGCACGCCACTATATCCCAAGCATGTTTAAGACAAGATGCATATATCCCTTCCGCCTCAAACCCATAAAGACATTCTGAGCAAACTGACAATACAGAAATCTTTGTTGTATAACTAGTGCACAGCAAGAGAGCCATTGAATGTGGAAACGTGTACTTATATAAGTAATGGAAGATCAAAAACCATGAGAGGTTCTAAATCAGACAAATTTGGCATCATTAGAACCTGTTGGAAGACACCGGTTGGTTGCCTCCCGCTATGCCCGTATTGAGAAACACACCAACGTTTCTTTGCCTGAGGTGCAAAAAACTCGCCCACAAATTTCCTCCAGAAGTATATATTATTGTCCTGAAAACAAATGAATACATGTCAAACCTCAGATAAATCATTTCAGACAGTAAGTTTAGCCTTATATCATCAGGTATCAAAATGTCATCTTAATTAAAGCTTTTGGAAGCACCAAAAGCCACATCAGACTGATCATTCGCAAGCATCGACTATCAAAATATGATCCTAATTAAATCTCTTGAGAGCACCAGAGACGAATCATTTTATCAAGAGTGACCTATCTAGCATCCATCAGTATCAAAATAAAACATTCTTACCTGAGGACGCTGTCGTTGGTTGAACAAGTATTGCATGAGTCTGCGAGCACATATCCCCGGCTCAAAGACAAGAGACTTAGAGGGTCTTGGACTTTGCTGAGGAATTTGAGGCTGAATATGTTGATGATGATGTTGCTGCTGCTGAAGTTGTGATCTTTGCTGATGCAAATATCTTTGTTGCTGAACCATATTCATCTGAGCTTGAAACTGCTGTGTTTGTTGTCTATGCAACTGCAGAGCTTCTTGCCTCTGCAAATGAGAGGTAAGAAAAGACTGCTGAACATTAGGATTACTCTGCATGTGATCTAGATCTGGTTTTGAATCCATATTTGGAAACGGAAGGTGGTGAGGAATTGAAGTCGGGTTCATTGATCCAGATCCAGATTGAGGGTGAATTAGTTCTCGTTTCACATTAGTAATAGACTGCTGTTGTTGCAATAATGATGGATCTAGTGAGGCTTCCATCTTCACAGAGGAAACCATAGCCTGTGCTTGTTGATTCATTTTCTCTTGTTCCATCTTCACATTCTGTTGTAGTGAAGCTGAAGAAGCCATAGTCTGTGCTTGTTGAATCATTTGCTCCTGATCCATCTTCGCAGTCTGTTGTAATGAACCAAAAGTCTGACCTTGCTCCATCTTCACAGGAGCTAAGCTCTGAGCAAAAGCTTGCTGCTGGTTCTGCAAATGAGATATAGAACCGATCCTCTGCACTAGTTGTTGCTGTTGCTGTTGCTGCTGTTGTTTAAGAAGAAGATGATGATGATGTTGGAAGTCCTTCTGTGTCTGACTGAACTGCTGCGATTCCAGAGGAAATTGCTGCTGACCGTTTGATGGTACCGTGTTTCCTAGGGTTTGTTGCTGTTGTTGATGCTGAAGCTCTTGTCTTTCAGCAAGCATTATCGATGAAGATCCATTCTGAGGGTTTACAGAGAAACGTGAGTTGCCACTAGATAAGCCAGGCATACTGTTTGCAGAAGAGAAGGATCGTGGGGAACCAGCCATGGAAGTTGTAGCTCCTATTCCTGATCCTATTCCTCCTCCTGAGAAGGCCAGAGAATCGCTTAAGCTTCTCTGCAGTTGCGGTGAGGGAGATTGAGATGTGTTAAGAGAAACAGGTTGCTGTTGCATATTGGCATTTATACTAGCGGGAGAAACCTGTATCCCTCCATGGAAACTTGCTGCAGCAGAGTTTCCTGTTGCAGCACCCTGATTCATTATGTTGGAGGTGAGCTTCGCCACATTTCCTGTGCTAAGGTTTAAACCTCCATGGACATTGAGAATACCTGTTGTGCTGTTGAAGGAGAAAGAACGAGGAGAGGGTGAAGAAGAGGAGGTGAGAGAATGAGGAGGAAAACCTGGAGAAATACCAGATATACTAACTGAAGGTGTACTGATTATAGATGATACCGAAGGATTAATGCTGGTTTGTGCACTACCGCTATAGCCGAGACTTGATGAATTAGACGAAGACGAAGACGGGAAAACAATGTTGTTATTAGCTTGGATTAGTTCATGAACCGCAGAAACAGACGACAGAGAAGGCGTCTCATTCCTGTGGCTACTTGATGAATCCAAGGACTGATCCAGCGCAGACGAATGTTTCTTCTTCTCTGACCAAAAGCTACTGATGGAAGGAGGAGATGAAAATGAGGGAAGAATTAGGCTGCGTTTTCATAATAAAAAACCTGCGCTTCCTTTTCTTCTTGTTCGCGGTCTTCTTTTCTGCGTTTTGCCTATGTAGATATACTGTGGCTATGCATCTCTGCTGCAGAAGCTCCACATCGTCTCCTTCGTTTGAAAAGAATGCTAAGAAATGTTGGAAGAAGGGAACAGGACCTCCGTGTGAATCTATGGAAACTGAGAAGAATTTACCGTACCAAGTACGTTCCTGCATATAATACGCGATCTCTCGTAGAGAGAGGGAGGGAGACTGAAAGAATTACAACAGTCGTATCTGTACAGTGGCTATGGTGCCTTTAGATCGATATTTTCCCACACAGGAGAAATTTGTTTTCGACAGGTGTACTGTATACAGCTATGGCCTTTGCAGGTTGGAAAGATCGATCCGTTCATTGCAAAGACATACACGAAAACGACAGCCGTGCAGCTATGACTTCCGCACGCAATTAATTTACACCAGACAGAAGTGCAGATTTGGCGTACTTAGATCGATCATTCGCAGACAGAGCGAGCGAGAGAGAAATAAGAGTCGTACAGATATGGCGTTCTTGAAATCCTAAAAGCATCATATCGCTGCAGATGCTGCACAAAGAAGCTTTTGTCATGAAAATCAGGAGAATTAGACCAGTAGTTCTGTACGAATTTTGCTTATATTCTATCAAGCGAATGAAGATCGGAAGCATTCTGCAGCTCCATTGAATTCGGCCTTAGCTGAAATTATGGCAGTACGGCAACAAATGACGAATGCGGGGAGCCGCTGATTCCTTTAAATGAAGCTTTGGAAGAGGGAAGCAGACACAGAAGGAGAGGGAGTACTGATTTCGTGATGAATCGGGAGATCACGAATTTTCTGAGACGGAAGGATTGAGAAGGCGATGGCGATGGCGATGGCGATGGCGATGGCGAGATAGATGAAATGTTAAAGGGAGGGCGGGTTACAGAGGTGGGGAAGCAGAGCAAGAGAAAAGAAGCTAAGCAAAAGGCAAAAGCGTGCTCTTCTTTTCTGCTTTACTGCATAAACATGGCTATGGCGGAAGAAAGAGAGAGCAGAAGACACAGACAGACAGAAAGAGAGAGAGAGAGAGAGAGAGAGAGAGATGGTGATGATGGTGGTGACCGGCTGTAATGAGAAGCAGCCGGTTACCGCGTTCCTAAAGCGGCCCCTTTTGACCTGTGACGTCGCCAGCACATCCGGGCCGTCCGATCTGCCGTCCGCCGGATCGCCCTGGGCCGTCGGATCGCCGCCCGCTGCTCGATCACCGGCCCCTCCCTCACCGGCTGTCTCCGGTCACCCCTCTTCGGATTCCTTCTCCGATTGCTCCCCGCGTGACGTCATCGTCGTCTTCTCCCTTCTTCTTCTTCTTCTTCTTCTTCTTCTTCTTTTTCCGTGTTTTATTTTTTTAATTGTTTTCTCATTTTTTATTTCTTTATTTTATTTTTATTGCATTTTTGTTTTACGTCCATTTGTTTTTTGTTTTTTGTTTTTTGTTTTTTCCGTTTTTTCTTTGTGTTTTTTTTTTTTGGGGGTTTCTTTTCATTTTCCTCATTTCATTTCTTCGATTTGCTTTATTTCGTCACTTTGTTTTTTATTTTTCTCGTCTCATAATTGATTTAATTTTATTTGTTTAATAAACGCTATTATTAAAATCTCTCTCTCTCTCTCTCCTCCTTTATGAGCTTTTATTGATGAACACTTCGCAAAAGAGGCTCTGAATTCTTCTTCATTCTTCTTTTGTTGCTGCTGCTGCAATTTTTGAATTTCCAACTTTCCCGCCCACTAATTCTAAGAGAGCAAATAATTCTAGAAATTAATCCCTTCATTTTTCTTGCAAATAATTTTGTTGTCTCATCCTCAGGATACATCGATGAAGGAAATCATGGGCACTCTCAGGGCCACGAGAGACTCCTTAGAACCAGACCAGACGCCTCAACTTATCCGATCAAGTTAACCTTCTCGGCCAAATGCCATTTGCTGGCTGTCGAGCCTTTTTCTCTTATTTGATCGATAAGAGTCTCTACCAAATGGCAGTTTCCCGATTGTCTAGCCTAATTCTCGCCAATGACATTTCTCGTTTGTTGATAAATGAATCAATCACCCACACTCTCGCGGGAAACCTCAACTTCTCTTATCGATATGTGCCTCTGCCAAATGGCATTTCCCGACTATCTAGCCTTTTCCTTGCCAATGACATTTCCCAACTATCAATAAACGAATCATCAGCACTTTGTGGGCATGGGATTGCTTAAAACCCAAGTGGAAGCATGAACTTATCCGATCAATAACAATCTCTGCCATATGACATTTCCCAACTATCTATCCTTTTTCTAGACGAAATTGTTAGTTTACTACTACACACACACACATTTGTGGTCCCCCTTGTTGCACACTACATACACCTCGTGTGTCAACCGGGAAAACTCATGACATCGAACATCATCGGGAAATATAGACGATGCAAACGCACTTCCATCTTCCTAAAAACCTTCACTGATCTCTAGTGTCGTATCGTATTCCTAAAAGCTCTTACAAACCTCCAATATTGTGTAGGGAAACCTATTTCGTACATGGGAAAAGTAGTTCAACACGATAGAATATTATATAATCCTTTTATGAGTTGAACATCGATATGAGAAGATGTGTGCAATTGTGGGATGAACTCGTAATATGAACACTTGCAAATTGATCCAAATCATTAAAAAGTGTCAATACATGGAAACCTTAGTCCAACTTGCTTTTCCAAGAAAAGGAAGAACTTATCATATGTTAAACATCCCTTCTACCTACTAAAGTATTTACCTAAAAACCATATTGACACGCATTAATGACTTAGGGAAAAGACGAAGTTCCAACTACATATACTTGCTCCCGTTTTGCTACTTGGCACATGCTTATGAAGTATCTACCAACAATGCCAATAAACGATGCATTGTATTCGGTGGGGACATGAAGAAATGCCACATGTTGAATGAATGCAGTGTTTGAGAAGAATGTTTCAAGGTTGGCACATTCTGTGTATGAAAACTAATTTAAGGAGGCATGCTAAGAAGCTCTAAATAAGCAATTTACACCTTTTTATGTTGTTAATTATATCTCTTTCAATTTTTGTGTGATTGTGTATCTTCCAGGTTGCTAGAATGACATGCTACTCCTTTAATATGTCTAGGATAACGCAATTGAGTGGTTGCCATAGGGAGGATCAATGGATCACAAATAAGACGTTGACATTTTAATATTCGTATTTTTGGTCAAGTACCACACACATTCTTTTTTGTTTGCTATATTAGCTTAATAACATCATTGTAAAGAGGTGTATGACTATCACATTAAGCTTGCGATATTATTGTGAATTGTTGGCCTAAGCAAAATATCATATATGCTCGAAATTGATTTGTAGTTTCGCCTTACCAATATTGGCTAGCTACACATGCACATGTGTACATGTATGTTTATGTTGTGTTCTTTTAATTCTTACGATATTTTAATTCTTATCATTGTGCACTTTGAAAAAACTCCAATGTGTCCATTAACTGGTTGACAAGTATTCATCACCCCAAGTTTCAACTTTAAGTCTACCTTTTCTAAATTTTAACCAATTGTCCAAAGGGTATTGTATGTAATTTACACACATCAAGGGTCTAGGTGTCATGAGGCAAACCTTTTACCATGAATGTAGTCAATGAAACCTCACAAACATAAATACCTAGCATTGCATTCACAAACCTATCAATTTCGTCCCATATTGACTCTACCTTAATCTTTGAAGAGATTTCTATTATTATGTTGTGTGCTTATTGTTAACTTCAAGAAGGACTATCTTTTCATAGCGCAATGATACATGAAGTTATATTCCCTATGGCAACAACATTTCTATAATAATTCTTCGTGGTGACAAGTACACGATGTCATGACTGACATGTATAGTGAGCCTTGAGAATGAGTAATGTTTTCTTTCATAGCAAAGAATGTCCATAATAATACATGCACCTAAATGTTGACAAGTGTGAGTAGTCTGCGACCAATATGACAATATGCAAGGTTCACCAAAGATTGTGAACAAGAGAAAGAAGAAGCTTCTTCACTTATGGAAAAAGTTCCCCCTGTTTACAGAGTCAACTCAAGGGCCTCAATGGAACTATCAACTTCCATGGACCCTTTCTTGAATACCAGTGAATCATGGCAGTGCAGCAACAAATTCCAACACCTTTTACAAAGTCCTATCTTTTGCCTTAGGATTACTGTACATCATTGTACATGAAAAATTGTAAGCTTTTGAGCAAACAAGCTCAAGTTGTAGCATTCAGATGTTTTTTCTTAATACTACTAAAGAAAATCTTTGAGGAAAAAAGAAGAAGTGTGAGTATGCTTTCATTAAATTAAATGACAATCCAACATGGATTTTCATTTTCATTGTATAAGTAAGAGGGTACTAGCGGAGCCAAACTTAGGACATGTATGTGTTCGTCTATATTCTCATAAATAAAACTTAATATGTTGAACACCATATTCTCAAATGCATGGCATCCAAGGTGTGACAACAACAATAAGCGAGGGTTAAGGATGAAGTAATTATGCATCAACCCAATGACAAAGCACAATATGATGATCATAGACTATAACAACACTTGGCAAAAGGACTCTAAGCAATGTGTAGAGGGCTCACAAGCAATAACATAAAGTAGAGCATTTTCACATGCAAATACTACAAATAAGTGCAGATTTTGTGTGTTATGGGATACAAATCGTAAGAGACCAGGATGGGTGCATATGAACACACCTGGTATGAAAAGACTTTGTTTTAAATTGAAGTGGGAAACATTTGTAGGTCATTGTTTTGGATGTGGTGGATGGGGTCACTTTATGGCGGAATGTCATCGTCATTGTCCTTCAACTTTGGAGGTTCCTAATGAAGGGAATGGTAAAGAAGGAGTTGAGAGAGATGTTGGAGTGCCAGATATTGTGGTTACAATTATGGATAAAGGAACATCTCTTAGAGTTGGTGATAAAGAGACCTCACTTCGAGGTTTGGGCCATAAGAATAAGAGAACTCAATCTATGGGTATGCTTAAAGGTAAGGGGAAAAAACAACTGGATATGACTGGTATTGATGTTGTTGTTGATGAAGATTGGCATAAGGTTAAGGGCACGTAATAGTTTTCCCACTAAAGGTAATTCAGGAACTAGGGAGGGTCGTCGAAAAGTTCCTTAGCAACGACAATTTAGGGATAAGGGATAAGGTATTACCCCTTCACATTCAATTTGATTCATTGGGACGAGCTGTAAATTCATCGAATTCTCAAGGTTTTCTTCAAGCGGGAGGACCTAAACAAAATATTTCGATAGATAATACTAAGGGTGTGGTGCATGAAAATCCATATGCAGCATTGGAACATGCTTTGACTAGTTTCATGACATCGGTTACTCTAAAAGAGCAAGTGCACCCATAACATTGTTGATTGAATGAAAGTGGTAGCATGGAATGTGAGAGGGCCATGTTCTCCTCATATGAAGTATATATTATGGGAAACTTTGTTAAGTAAAGAATGGGATGTATTATGTGTAGTTGAGCATAAGTGTCATGAGTTAGTTGAATCCACAGTTCATTTGTGTGGATATTCATAAGTTTGCAACACATCTTAATAATCATTATTCAGGTGTGGTATTAATCGTGCAGGATAAATATTATCCTCAAGTGGTGCATAATGATCCTTATGGTCGGTTTTTGGTTCTAGAAATCACGTTTTTTGGCGAGGTTGTGTGGGTGGTTGGGATTTATGCCCATAACCAAGCCACTCAACGTATTGCATTATGGGGCTCACTCCTTCAAACCCTATGTGTAGGCCGTCCATGATTAAGTCTTTTGGGTGATTTTAACATGTGTGTTGATGCATCTCAATCTACATCTGAACATTCAAGCATGGATGATCCAGAGCAACTTGCATGGGATTCATTGGCTATGGAGGTTTTGAAGTTGGATGGTTGCATGGGAATGATCCAGGTTTTACCTTCCAATCTGCTCAACATAGACAAACATGGAGTCGATTAGATAGAATGTATGTGATGCATGATGATTCTTTTTTACTGACATCACTTCGTATGACAGTTCTACAAGATGTTGGAACTTCAGATCACTTTCCTATTTGTTTGGAGGTTTGTAGTCATGCAATTGACATGTATAAATCCTTACTTGGAAAGCCTCCATTACGCTTTAAATCTTCTCTTTTTCTTCAACCTCACCTTGATTCTCTCATGGAGCAAATTTTGGTAATTTTTTCACAACAAGTGAATCTTAAAGGAGTTAAAGCATGGGATATCACGTTACGAAACATTAAGATCATTCATCGTATGTATGGAGTAACTAATGCTCAATGAAGAAGAGGTCTTCTTCGACAATTCTCACAAGTTCTCTCCAGGTGTAATGCATTATTGATATATGCACCATTAGACGAGGAACTTTTGGATATCCAGAGTCAATTGCATGTTATTATTTCTTAGTTGCAATGCCAAAGTTATTGTTATGCTAAGATGCAACAACTCAGGGATGGGCTCATAGATAATTAATGTCAATCTCATTTGTTTTTCCAAGCGTTACATCCTACTTATGCTCGATCTAATGTGGTACATGTGAAGCAAGGGGATGAATTGATATTGGATCCTACTACAATAATTGACATATGTATTCATTACTTTAAGGAGTTGATTGGTCCACAATTGTGCATGACAAATGAGATGAGTGGAGCACGTCATGACTTTTATGATGTGGTTGGATGTATTGTGCATGACCTCATTAGGCATGAATTGGATGCGGATTTCATTGAGGATGAGGTGGACACGGTTTTAAGGCATCTTCCTAGTGGTAAGAGCCTTGGTTGGGATGGCTTGACAAATAAAGTTTTTAAGCGATATTCAAACATTTTAAATGGGCCCTTAACTTTGATGTTTCAACATTCTTGGGATTCTGGTTGTATGCCTCAAGCTTGGAGGGTTGGTCTAATTAAATTAGTTCCAAAGGCGACATCTCCCAAGTCATTTCATCAATGGAGACCTATTTCTTTAATAGGGGGGCGTGTATAAGATATTTACAAAGGTATTGGCAAATAGATTACAAAAGTATTTTCCAATGTTGATACATCTCGCCCAATCTGGTATTTTTGCAGGTAGGAATATATTGTATAATGTGTTGAATGTTCAAATGACCATGGATTATGCTTGAAACACTCATCAAGAGATGATTACAGTGCAATTAGATTTGGAGAAAGCTTATGATAATGTTAATTGGTCCTTTGTTCCTGGGTTAATGCATACAATGGGCTTTAGACCTCGTGTGTCTCACCTCATATTTTTATTAGGACAAGATGAAGTGTCTTGAGTAATGCTTAATAGGGGAGTTACATAAGATATCACCCTCATATGATCCATACATCAAGGATGCCCACTTAGCCCATTGTTATTTGCTATTGTTACTCATCCCTTTTTAGTGATGTTATCAAGGCTTGGAACAAATGGTGACATCGTGGGTCTATAACTTCCATCTAGAGGGCAACGATAGCACAAGCTTTGGCTGATAATTCTTTCATGTTTTTACAAGCCTCACGAGAGAATCTTGAGAAGGGAATGCTTGTATGGAACCAATTTGCATTGGCTTCTGGATTACATATTAATTGGAGGAAGTCTAGTCTCATATCATGTATTGAAAGGGATTTGGAATGTTTAGGATGGCAAGGATCAGTGGTGAAGAAAGACTCTATTTTTCGACACTTGGGCTATCCATTAGGAATAAATGTTACAAATTGTCAATTGATTGAATGGATGTCTAGTAAGTTGAGAAATAAGTTCATGTACTGGAAGTCACAATCTTGGCCATTTCATGTACGCTTGAAGGTTGTACAATGTATTACGAAACCCATGATATTATATTACTTGCCATTGTTGCCATGGACAAAGAAGGCTTTGGATTCTGTTTTGCAACCTCTTCGATATTTGTTGTGGAAGAAGAAGGATAAGATGGGAATCACATTGGTTGTGTGGAATCATCTAGCAACCCTTAAGCGCTTGGGGGGAGTTGGAATATTGAACTTATCTATGCATATGACTCTTGGATTTTCATTATTACAAGACATGTGTTCAAACTCACAACCATGCATATATATTGTTCAATATTTCATTGAGAGCAACAATTTAACACATGGGAGGACAACGATTAAGGCTTGATGGTGGCAATTACCGAATGGATGTATTTCACTTAGGATTCCGGGCTCTTCATGTGGCATGACACCCATTTTTGTCTGAAAGACTAAGTCTAATGGTTTTCCTATGTCGAACAACTTTTCATTACTCTGTCAGTGTCGATCAACAAAGGCCTTCATTTTCATCTATTTCTACTCCAGATGCCACATTGATTGTAGCCGACTTTCTTCTAGCGTTGTAGGAGTAGTTTTGGTTCGTGCGGCGAAGTCGCAGAGACCAAGGTTAAAGGGAGTTGGCTATATATTTTATAAGGCTTTGTGCATTGATGTTAGGAAGATTAAGGATAAGAAGAATAAGAGTTAAAAGTATTGTGTGACAAAGAGACGAGCATAGATTAGAGACAAAGATAATGTATGACTTAAGAAGTAATAGTATATGATATTAACATGATTTATATTAAGAAGATAAAATTTTACCACAAAGATTAAGGATAATAGGAATAAAAGTTGAAAGTAATGTACGAGAGAGAGACGAGCAAGGATGAGAGATAGAGACAATGTATGATTGAAGAGGTAAGCAAATAAGATAAGAATATGTATTATATTGAAAACCCAAAATTTTACCAAAGTTACAATGTTGATCACAAGATGCGACTTTTCTTTTGTTGAAATGTAGATTTGAACTCTTGACTCCTACTTCGAAACACGAGCCTTTTCTCCAAATGAGCTAATTGATTTGTTTAATTATTATTCTCTAAATTTCCCTTGATTTTCCTGTTGTTTTCCTTGCCCCTCTTTATATAAGTGTTGCCATGCATATGGTGATGCATGATAGCCATCATGCTCAATTGAGCTCCCATGTATGAAAATAGATATGGCATAAGTATAATGATGAAAATGCATTCTAAAATAACTAACTTAGCTAAGTGGTGTATCCTTTGGGTTTGGTACATAAGGTTTGTAAAAAGTAACGTGCGGAAGCAAGTACGAAGACAGAAGAGAAGGAAGAAAACTCAGGTTTAATGGAGAGCTTGAGCTTACGCAGTATACGCGAGAGAGAGAGAGAGAGTGAGAGAGAGAAACACAAGAACTATATTCAATAACAACACTCAATCTCGATACAAACGCTCTATACATGTGTGTGTTCCATGAACACTTTTATACAAGTCCTCGAAGGACTGGCCGAAGTACTGACCGTACTTCAATGCTCTTTAAGAGCTCCTACACTAACTCCCAAATATATTCCTCACGGAATATCTTTCCTAACGGCCTCCCGGTTTACGCACTCGGCCTAACCGATCGGTCCCAACCGATCCGGTCCTCGGCTTCTTCAGCCGATCCGGCCGATGTTGAGCTTGTCTCTCAACACTCCCCCTCAAGCTCAACTTGAGGCTCTTCGGGATCTTCGGGCTCACAGCTCCGATTCCTCTTGGCTTCACACCTCGCTTGCGCTCCTCGACCTGTTCGACTCCGCGCGCTTCGACCCTTTCGGTCGGCTTGTCTGCTCATGTGGCCCTTATCAGCTCTTCTGCTGTTGCGGTGTTGACGCTTCTCCTGCTGCCTTTTCTTCCGCTTGGGCCTCGGTTGATTCAGCGTATCTGAATCAAACATCCGAACCGACTCGGCTACCTCCGATCGGTTTTCGCTCTCGTCCGAGTTGGCTGTCTCCAACTCGTCTTCGGTCTTCTCGCCCTCGGTGGCGTCATCTTCCCCATGCGTGGTTGGCTTCGGCTCTCTCCTTCGGCTGCTCCCCTTTTGTCCGCTTCCGGACTTTTCCGCGGGTTCGCCCTCGGCTTCTTCAGCCGATCCGAAGTAGAACTCGACAACCGACTCGGTGTCGCGATCTCCGCTCCTTTCCTGCTGCCTTGCTTGGACGTTCAGGACTGTTCTCCCCCTCAAGTTTGGCACATCGAGGTGACGCAATCCGAGCACACCGGAGAATTGCCGCAACTTGTCTAGACCAAGAGGCTTAGTGAAGATGTCGGCAGTCTGCCGATCCGTCGGCACGTTGTCGTGAAGAAAACCGTCCACGAGCGGAATCCGTGCACCGGAGCGTAGAAACCGACTCTTCATGCACGTGCGCCTTAAGTTGTACATAGGAGATCCTAGGTAGATTCGGTGGGTAGGAAGTTAGGGGGGGGGGGGGAAACGGCTCCTTCCCTGCCTATAAAAGGAGGGAGACGCGAAAGAGGAGGGGATCGCGGAGAGTCGAGGACGAAGTGCTGTCGGTTGCGTGCGAAGGCTTCTCTCTCTCTGGTTCGCAAACTCCATAGCTTCCTTCTGTGCAGGTTTCGGGAGGCTCGCGCTGCTCTGAGGAATGCCCGAGTGCTTCCGGCAGCACCTCCAGCCTGCTCCTGCTTTTCTGTGCGTTTACGAACAGGTATCGGCATCTGTTCGCTGGCCTGTTCGGTTGTAACCGACTCTGTGTTGTGTTGTTTGTTGTTTGTTAATACATACATACGTTTGTGTCTTCCTGTGTCGCTGTCCCACTCGCGTCCTTGCGTCGAAGGGCCGTGTCCCTGTGAATCTACTCTCGCACGTAGTGGGCATCTTCTCCTTTCTTTCTTGCTCTTTGGTACAGGACCCCCGAGGTCCCGCCTCATTCCACGTATCCGCGAGGAAAACCTCGACATCTTGGTGAACCCGACGTGAAGGAGGCGGCAGAAGAGCAGAAGATGAAAGGGTCGGATCTTGTAGAGGCCATGGCTTCGGCCGTGGATCGGATATTGAGCGCACACGAGGGCTCCGGCGCCCTCGACAGAGCCATTGAGGCGGTCGTCGGTACGATCGGCCGATTCAGCGGAAAGGATGCCACAAAGTATTTGGCGTCCTACGGGGCAGAAATGCTGATGTGGGACATTCCGGAAGAGAGGCGTCTTGCTGGGTTTCCTCGAGTGGCGATGCCGAGCATCCATGCGGAGGTGCTCGAGGTGCGGGCGGAGAGCCGTACCTGGGAGGAGTTCGAAGGCCGACTCCTAGAAAAATACGGGCTGGACGACGCGCTCCGGCTTTCGAAAAGGGACTTCATGGAATGGGTGGAGTTCCCCGGCAAGGGAAGAAACGCAACGGCACTCCTCCGGGAGTTCGAAGAACGCTTTGCGCGCCTTTCGGCGCTTGACCGAACCGTTCTGGATACGAGCCGGGTCCTACTGTTCGTCAAGTCGGTGGACGAGCGGGACCGGGACCAAGTCGGCTCCCTGCTGGAGACCGAGGACGGGCTGACAGCCGACTGGGCTGCGGTTAAGAGAGTCTGTGGCCGTTTCGATAAACAACTAGAATGGGCTGACAACGGGGCGACAGGTGCGGGCTCTGTCACAACAAGGAGGCTTGAACCGGCACCGCAAGTGCGAAGGGAAGAGACCCGGGAATGGCTCGAAACCGGTCCGGCTTCGACTGGCATGGTCAATGGCTCGTCCGGAGGAGCAGCGCTGGAGGAGTTGACGCGGGCGATAAAGGATCTCCAAATCGCCCAGACTCGAAGGGAAGGCGGCGAACCGGCTCGTGACCGACGGCCGACAGTAGGGAACAGGTGCATGTGGTGCGACGAGGTCGGCCACATCCGGAAGGACTGCGGCGATTTCGTAGAAGCATTGAGGAACCGGGTGGTGTACCTGTGGGAAGGCCGGGTGCACGTCGGCGACACCAGAAGGACCCTAAACCGAAACGACGAACGAGGAGGTATGAAGAGACTGATGGAAGAGGCAGCGACCCGACACGTGGAGGCCATCCACTACTCGGCGTCGGCCGGCATTCGGGTCGGGGGCAGCGAGGCCCGAAAGGAGGGCAAAGACGGATTCTGGTCGGCAATGCTGGAAGCTCTTGTCGGCGCACGGTTGAAGAAGGATGAATCGGACCGCGCTGAGAGACGGGTCCGGGAAATAACGGGGTGGAGCGATCCGGTCGAGGAGAAGATGGGCTTCGTAGAAGCCGCCTGCCAGAACTACGAGGCTCTGGTAGAAGACAAGCGAGTGGGGAAAGCCGAAGCAGCCGGGCCCTCACAACGATACGAGACCCGATTCGGGCAACGACGGAACGATGCCGGCGGGTCCAGCTCGCAAGATAACCCCAGGAAGGGCGGATACCGATTGGGGACGGAGATAGAAAGGACTACGGACCTACGAAAGGTCCTAGAAGAACGGATCCTCGACAGCAAAGTGGAGCTGACATTGCGAGAGGTGTTAGGGATCGCCAAGAAGGAGTTCCACGACTCCATTGTAGACTTGGTGAAACGGAAGAGGCTGTCGACGGAGACGGATCCGGAAAGACCGGTAGAGGTGCGGACGACGCACATCGACGACTCGGCGCTGGCAGATGAGTGGGTGGAGAGCCACTATTCGAGGCCACACTGGGCCCGAGGGACCACGGAGACCCCGGTAAAGATCGGAGAGGTTCAGGAACCGGTGGTGGCACTGGTGGACCACGATTCGAAAATAAACCTGATGTCCATGGACTTCTATAAGAAGGGGAAGTGGCCGATCAACACCAAGCACGGGTGGAAGATACGGGCGGCGACGCGCGCCACCGAGGAACTGCATGGGACCTGCCCGAACGTGCGAGTCAAGATCGGCGACGTCGAGATTGACCAACACTTCTTCGTACAGGAGACGTCCTCGCACCCGGTCATATTACGGGAACCATACATCACGGCGGCTCGAATGGAGACCAAGGTGCTAGACAACGGTTCGGCCTACGCAAGGGTCAAAAGCCAGGACGGGCGCCATTTGGTCCAATTTCTGACCGTGAGACCGAACCACGAGAGGAACCGCGAATCCCTCGGTGGCGAGAACCGGGAGGATTTTTAGAGAGGGCTGCCAAGGCGTGGGGCCGAGACAGTCCGGACACTCGGGAAAGACCCCACGACTGTACGATAGGTAGGAAATTTTGCTTCTCCAACAATGGAGGGTGTATGATAGTCGGCATCGTCGGCCGAGAAAAGACAAGGGCGGAAGTGCAACTTCGAGCGTGCAGAGTTCTCGGCCCGGACGAGGAAATCAGCGGAGCCGTGGAGGCGGTCTCCTTCGACGACACCTTGGGAATGCTGAGGAAGGTAGCCGGAGAAGACCTTAACGAAGACCGGACGATACCGGTATGTTCCGAAGAGATGTACGAAGTCATCGCGAACTTCAGTCAAGGGCTCGGGTCGGATCGGACGGCCCGAGTTAGCACGAAGTACAAGACTGTGGACCGGAAGGTAAGGCCAGTCGCGGCACCCTTGCCGGAGGGCAGCGAGTCTCGAATCAGAGGGGTGGCGTCGGACCCCAGTTTACAAGACCCGGCCTGCATAGGACACACCTTCACCGACGGGACGCTCCGGGAGCTCAGGATCGGTGGGGGCGGGTTCCTACTGCCTGCGGAGGAAGACCGGTTTCGGAAAATGCTCGGAAGGCACGGGAAAGCCTTCGCATTCTCGCCGGAAGAAATCGGGTGCGTAGACTCGACGATCGTGGAGCCGATGGTGATATTCACAGTACCGCATGTGCCGTGGAATCTCAAGCCGATTCCGGTACCAAGAGCTCACATCCCGGAGTTGATGGGGCTGCTGAGGCAAAAAGTCGATATGGGTATTCTCGAACCGTCGAGTGCGCCATACTCGAATCGATGGTTTACCGTACCAAAGAAAAACGGAACATTGCGCTTCATTCAGGACCTACAGCCGGTCAACAGAGTGACCATTCGGAACGCAGGAATCGGACCGACCATAGACGAGTTCGCGGAGGCCTTCGCCGGAAGGTCGATTTACTCGGTCGGTGATCTGTACTCGGGGTACGACCAGTTCTAGCTAGCCGTGGAGAGCAGAGACATTACGACGATGCGAACCCCCCTCGGCCTAGTGCGAATGTGTACCCTGCCGCAAGGAGGGACCAACTCGGTGGCCCACATGGTGAATGCAATGAACAAGGTACTGAGGGATTGCATCCCGGACATCACCATGCCGTTTCTAGACGACATCCCTATCAAAGGGTGCTCGGTGGAAGAGAAGGACGAGACAGTCGGGCCGGACGGATGCCGGCGATTCGTGGCAACTCACATCGGCGACTGCGAGAAGGTGCTACAAAGGCTAGAGGATGCGAGGCTCACTTTCTTCGGGGAGAAATCGGCCTTCGGGCAATCAGAAATCCTGGTGGTCGGGCACCTATGTGGACCGTATGGCCAGAAGCCGTCTCCGGCAAAGGTAGAAGCCATCTCCGTGATGAAGACAGACTGTAGCTCGGTTACGGAAGTTCGGAGGTTCCTCGGGGCATGCGCATTCTACCACATATGGATCCCGCATTACGCCCACGTTGCGGAGCCGCTATACGGGTTGCTGAAGAAAGGGCGAAAGTTCGAGTGGCGAGACGAGCACACGCAGTCGGTCCGGAAGCTGAAGGAAGCTCTTGCGGCAGCACCGACGCTCCAGAAGGCTGTCTACGAGAAGGGTACCTCGGTATACATAACGGTGGATACGAGTCCGACCGGGATCGGATGGGTCGTCAACCAAGAAGACGGGGACGACATTCGGTTCCCGATCCGATTCGGCGCGAAGGTCCTCAGTGAGCGACAGCGAGGGTACGCCCAGGTTAAACGCGAACTCTGGGGTATCGTTTCAGCAGTAAAGGCCGACAAAGACTACCTGATCGGGACGGAAGTGATCGTCGAGACGGATTGCCTGCCAATTCTCGGCATGGTTTCCGGATGCGCGACACCGGACCTGGCGATGCTCAGGTGGATAGCATACATCAAGTCCCTGGATCCGGAAATACGGCACATTTCTGGAAAGGACAACGCCATGGCCGACATGCTTTCAAGGGCGAGGTTTGATGACGAGGGCGGCATGGTTTCGGAGGACGAAGAAGTCGGCATGGACTTCTTCGAAGCGGTGTACATGACGACCGATGGGACGAGCACTCCGGCACTTAACGGGTTCGACGAGAGCAAGTACGACGGCGAGTGGCTCCAGATCGGTAGGTTTCTGAGGACAATGACGCCGGATGCGTCATGGACGAAGGACGAGGCCAACCGGATCCGGAAGAAAGCTTACCGATTCTTTCTCCGGGACAGATACTTATGGAAGCACCCGAAGAAGAGGAACGACGTCCCGCTCCGGGTGGTGGCGATGAAGGAAGAACAGGAGGAGCTGCTGACGGCCTACCACGACAACCCTTGGGCTGGACACCGTGGAACGTGGGCCACGTTCGAGAAGATAAAGGGGAAATACTGGTGGCCGGGACTGTACCGGGACGTGCATCGGTTCGTGACAACTTGCGAGAGCTGTCAGATGCACTCCGTGGTCCGACACCGGGACGAGCTTCACCCTAGGTACCCTCCGACCATCCACTTCAAATGGATGGTAGACCTGGTGACGATGCCGATGGGAGTAGGACAGATGCGGTATATGGTCCTGGCTTGGGAAGATCTGACGAACCAGGTAGAAGGCCGGGCCCTTCAGAACAAAACGACCGCGGCCGTATGTCGGTTCCTGATTGAGGACGTGATATGCCGGTACGGGTGCGTCGGGAAGATTGTGGCTGATCGCGGGGAGTTGGACGCCGAAGAGGCCGAGGAGCTGTTCGACCGGCTAGGAGTCAAGCTCTCGCTTACCACTACGTACAATCCGGAGGCGAATGGAAAGGTGGAGCGCGGACACGGACCAATCGTCAAGGCGTTAGTTCGGGCATGCGGAGGTCAAGTCGGGAACTGGCCGCGGCTGCTGCCTTACGCGTTGTGGGCGGACTGAACTACGCATAGTTCGGTAACCGGATTCATGCCGGCAGAACTCATGTTTGGGCAGAAGCCGGTCATGCCAATGGAACGTACGATCTCCTCGTGGGCAACCGTGGACTGGAGAAACGAGATGAGCAGGGAGGAACTGCTGGCGGCGTGTATACGACAACTCGAGCGAAGACCGGAGGACGTGGAGCAGGCTGCGGAGAAGCTTTGGGAAGCAAGGATGAGGAACAAAGCCCGGTTCGACCGAACGCACTGGCTCCGACCGAAGAAGATCGAGGAAGGCGACTGGGTGCTAGTCTACGACAGCAGCCTTGACAACCAGCACCGAGCGACACGGAAATTCGCAAGAAGGTGGTTCGTGTTGGGGAATCGTCGCTTCGATTCACCTTCACCACTCGGCCACAACCGAGTAATCGCGGATCAATGCAGCAGAAAATAGGAACCAAACGAAGAGACAAAACGCGAACACAAGGATTAACGTGGAAAACCCTAGATGGGAAAAACCACGGGAGTACAAGACTCCAAACCAACGCTATACAAAAGAAGTATACAATGGCGAGCTGCAAGGCGACGACCTTGAGCTCGCTGTCCTCGCCACAGGCGGCGGAAATACACAGAGGCGTCGACCTCTTCCTCTCTCTCTCTCTCTCTCGCGATCTATCTCTCTCTCTCTCTCACGACTGCTCTCTCTCTTCACTCCTCTAGAGTGGAAAAACAGAAAAATGAGTAGCAACACTAAAACTGTTTGCCCTAAGTCATATTTATACTTATATGACTTTGGGCTATTTACAACTATAGCCTCAGGGGCCCATAGCGAACATATTCACGGATATGTCCCTGCATCCGGATCGCTCTCCGGGTACATTCGTCATCCGGCACCGAAGCCGGGGTCTTCGTCATCCGGATCCGAAACCGAAACCGGGCTTGTCGGCATTGGCCTCCGACATCCGACCATCCCATCCGAAGGAACCGTAATCCCAACAAACTCCCCCTTCACTTCGGCATGGGATGTCTTTCCAATCCGATCCTCTTCCGGCATGCTTCCAGCTTGTCGGGTGTGAGCACCTTGGTCAGCATATCCGACCCGTTCTCGTCCGTGTGGATCTTTGTCAGCACGAACTCCTTGTCTTCTATCCTTTCCCGGATCCAGTGATATCTTCGCTGGATGTGCTTCGTCCGGGAGTGATAGGCCGCGTTCTTCGCAAGGTGGATTGCACTCTGACTGTCGCAGTAGAGTCGGTACTCCTCCCGCCGGATACCGAGCTCTCTAATGAAGTCCTTCATCCATATTACTTCCTTGCCGGCTTCAACAGCTGCCATGTACTCCGCCTCCGTGGTTGACAACGCAACCGTCTTCTGCAGCCTCGACTGCCATGAAACAGCTCCCCCTGCATACGTCATCACATACCCTGATGTGGACCGGCTGGTATCTGCATCAGCCGACATATCCGAATCGGTGAAGCCGTCGAGTTCGGGCTTACCGGAGCCGAATCGGAGGCACACGTTTGCCGTGCCCTTCAGGTATCGGAGTATCCACTTGGCCGCGTTCCAATGCTCTTTGCCGGGATTGCTCATGTACCGGCTCACCACTCCGACTGCATATCCTATGTCCGGTCTCGTACACACCATGGCGTACATCAAGCTCCCGACGGCTGAGGCATACGGCACTTTCATCATATCCTCCTTTTCAGCCTTTGTCTTGGGACTTTGCTTGCTGGACAGCTTGCAGTTTGCCGGGAGGGTCGATCCGACTGGTCTTGCTTCCGACATGTTGAACCGGTGAAGCACCTTCGTCACGTACTTCTCCTGTGACAGCCACAACAGCTTCTTCTTCCGGTCCCGGATGATGTGCATCCCTAGTATTTGTCTCGCCGAACCCAGGTCCTTCATTGAGAAGGTTCGGTGAAGAGCCTTCTTCAGCATCCGTATCTTGACCTGGTCCCGTCCGACGATCAACATGTCGTCCACGTACAGGAGGAGTATTAGAAAGTCTCCTCCTTCGAACTTCTTCACAAACACGCAGTGGTCGGACTGCGTTTTGAGGTACCCTTCGTCGGTCATGAAGGAGTCGAACTTCCGGTACCATTGCCGGGGAGCCTGCTTCAGTCCGTAAAGGCTCTTCTTCAACCGGCATACCAGGTGCTCCTTTCCTTTCTTCTCGAATCCTTCAGGTTGTTGCATGTAGATCTCTTCATCGAGGTCACCGTGAAGGAATGCCGTCTTCACGTCCATCTGTTCTACCTCGAGGTCCATGCTTGCCGCTATGCTCAACACCGTCCGGATGGAGGTCATCTTCACTACCGGGGCAAATATCTCGTCGAAGTCGACGCCCTTCTTCTGCTGAAACCCCTTCACCACGATCCTGGCTTTGTATCTCGGGGGGTTTCCGGCATCTCCCGGTTTCAGCTTGAACACCCACTTGTTACGGAGTGCCCGTTTTCCTTTCGGCAGCTCCACAAGTTCATATGTGTGGTTCTCATGCAGGGAATCCATCTCGTCCTGCATGGCACTCAACCACCTGCGGCTCTGGGTGTCATGTTTTGCTTCTTCAAAGCTCTCCGGCTCCCCCTCGTCGGTTAGCAGCACGTGCTCTGGTTCCGGAAATCTCCGGGGGGCCCTTCTCTCTCTTAGAGGATATCTCCGTCCCGGAGCTTCGGTAACCGGTTCTTCCGATTCTTCTTCATCCGAATCCATTTCGGGATCGGGGCCGGTTCCGATATCATTTTCATCTTCTTCGGCCGGTTCTGTTTCTTCACCGTCTTCGGCCGGATCCTCGAGTGCTAACCGGTCCCTTGCCGGTCGGGACTGCTCCTCGTAGAGTTGATCCTCACCGGTCGACTTGGAGCTCTTCATCTTCTTCTCCGATTCCCAGTCGGCGAGTGTCTTGTCCTCCATGAAGATGATGTCTCGACTCCTGAATATCTTCTTGTCGACCGGGTCCCACACTCGGTAGCCGAACTCGTCGTCGCCGTAACCGAGGAATATGCATGGCCGGGTCTTTGGATCTAGCTTTCCTCTCCGGTCCTTTGCCACATGCACGTATGCGAGACACCCGAACACCTTCAGATGCCGGTAGGATACTTCCCTACCGGTCCACACTCTCTGCGGCGTGTCTCCGTCCAAAGGTACTGAGGGTGATCGGTTTATCACATATGTCGCCGTCGACATTGCCTCAGCCCAAAACCCCTTGGGTAATTTCGCATGCGCCAGCATACTCCGGACCCTCTCCATTATGGTCCGGTTCATCCTCTCGGCCAGCCCGTTCAGTTCCGGCGTCTTCGGCACAGTAAACTCGAGCCGGATTCCCTTCGAGCGACAGTACTCCTGGAACTGTCCCCGGTATTCCCCTCCGTTATCCGCTCGTATCGCTTTCAGCTTCTTGCCGGATTCTCTTTCCACTCTCGCGTGGAGATCTTTGAAGACGGACAACACGTGGTCCTTTGTCTTCATCGGTGCCGTCCACAGTCTTCGGCTATGATCATCTATGAATGTTACGAAGTACTGGGCTCCGCCATGTGACTTCGTTTCTACCTGACACACATCGGTGTGCACCAACTCCAATGGTGCGCTACGTCTCGTCGGTGGCCTTGAGTGGAAGGAGGTTCGGTTCTGTTTACCGGCCAGGCAATCGGTGCACTTCTCCAGGTGCACATGCTTCACTGGAATAAGGTTGTCTTCTGCAAGCCTCTTCATCCCCTTCTCACTCATGTGGCACAGTCTTTTGTGCCACAGCTCACCGGCAGTGTCGGTTGCCACATTTAGCTCTTCCGGACATAGCCGGGCATTCATCAGGTACAGTGTGTTGTCTTTCCGGGCCCGAGCCACTATCAGGCTCCCCTTGCTGAACTTCATTACGCCGTTCCGGATGCTACCTGTGTAGCCTTCATCGTCTAGCCTTCCGGCCGAAATCAGGTTCAGTCGAACCTCCGGAACGTGTCGGACATCCTTTAGCAGCATTTTGCATCTGGTCGGGGTTGTCAACCACACGTCTCCGATGCCGGCAATCCGGCACGTACCTTCATTTCCCATCCGAACACAGCCATGCTCACCGGCTGTGTAGGATGAGAAGTATCTTCTCTCCGGGGTCAGGTGGAACGATGCTCCGGAATCGACCACCCAGGTCGTCTCATCGCCGGCAATGTTTAGTTCACCTTCTTCGGTGATGACCATGATTTCTTCCTCACTTGCCGCGAGTGCCGTCGTTCCTTTCCTGTCCTGCCCTCGCCGATCCGAACCTCTCCGGTCCGTGGCTCCCCGGTATGCACCGTTTCTCTCCGGTGACTTCTTCGAATCGGTGTCGTCGGCTCCGTTGTCTTTTCGGTAATGCCGACAATTCTTTCGGAAGTGCCCCGGCTTCCCACAGTGGAAGCATGTGGGCCTTCCTCTTGACTGCGACAGGGTCCCCGACTTCTCCCGTCTTTGCGGACTCCGGTTCCATTGTCTTCCCCGATCCGATTCGGTAAGCAGCGCCTTCGGGTCGGAGGCCGGTTCTTTATCTCTCCGACGCGCTTCTTCATTCAAAATACTCGTCTTTACCGTTTGCAAGGACAAGTTATCTTCTGTGCAGGAGGTGCTGAGAGTCACCACCAAGTTCTCCCAGCTTTCCGGCAATGTACACATCAGGATGATGGCTTGCATTGCATCCTCCAACGGGAACTTGATCGCCGCAAGCTGATTCACGAATCCCATGAACGTGCTTACGTGTTCCACCATACTCTCGCCGTCTCGATACTTGAGGTTCACTATCTTCCTCATCAGGGAGGTCCGGTTCAAAGCATTCTTCCTCTCGTAGAGGCCCGACAGCTTCTTCCACATCTCATATGCGTTGGTGTCGTTCGCCACATGTTGTAGGACGCTTACATCGACATATTGTCGGATCGTCGCTACGGCTTTCCGGTTCAGGAGCTTCCACTCCGACTCAAGTACCCCTTTCGGTATTTCCGACCTGTCAATCGGTTCGTACAGGTCCCGAACAATCAGAAGATCCTCCATCTTGATCTTCCAGTCGGCGTAATTCTGCGCATTCAGCACCATCATCCCCGGCTGCCCGCTGCCGCCGCCTTCCATTTTCTACAGCAGTTCGCTCTGATACCAGTTTGTTGGGGAATCGTCGCTTCGATTCACCTTCACCACTCGGCCACAACCGAGTAATCGCGGATCAATGCAGCAGAAAATAGGAACCAAACGAAGAGACAAAACGCGAACACAAGGATTAACGTGGAAAACCCTAGATGGGAAAAACCACGGGAGTACAAGACTCCAAACCAACGCTATACAAAAGAAGTATACAATGGCGAGCTGCAAGGCGACGACCTTGAGCTCGCTGTCCTCGCCACAGGCGGCGGAAATACACAGAGGCGTCGACCTCTTCCTCTCTCTCTCTCTCTCTCGCGATCTATCTCTCTCTCTCTCTCACGACTGCTCTCTCTCTTCACTCCTCTAGAGTGGAAAAACAGAAAAATGAGTAGCAACACTAAAACTGTTTGCCCTAAGTCATATTTATACTTATATGACTTTGGGCTATTTACAACTATAGCCTCAGGGGCCCATAGCGAACATATTCACGGATATGTCCCTGCATCCGGATCGCTCTCCGGGTACATTCGTCATCCGGCACCGAAGCCGGGGTCTTCGTCATTCGGATCCGAAACCGAAACCGGGCTTGTCGGCATTGGCCTCCGACATCCGACCATCCCATCCGAAGGGACCGTAATCCCAACAGTTCGGGCCTTACGTGGTACAAAGCGCCAACGACAACGGGACGTACCATCTGGCGGAACTCGACGGTACGCGAATGGCGATACCGGTAGCGGGGAAGCGGGTCAAAGCGTTCAAGAAGTGTCACGACAACGAGCCGGATCCGGTTAACCTGGACCGGGACGACGAACGATCCGAAACTGAGGAAGAACCGACGGGCGGGGAATGAAGGCTGGACCGGTTTTCTCCGTCCCAACACAATTTGGCGCATGCCGGTGGATGCGCGGTTAGGTGGGGGCGGTTGTCGTGAAGAAAACCGTCCACGAGCGGAATCCGTGCACCGGAGCGTAGAAACCGACTCTTCATGCATGTGCGCCTTAAGTTGTACATAGGAGATCCTAGGTAGATTCGGTGGGTAGTGTTAAGAAAACGTGAAGAAGGCACTCGGGCTCTTCTTTTGTATGCGCGGCAGATCGTAGTGTGCTGGATCGTTAGCGTGCTCTAAACAGACAAAGAAAGGAAAGGGGACTTACCTCTGTAGTAGCAAAAATGGTTTTCTTCTATTACATGTAGAGCTCAACTTGCTCTCGTCAGTCTTCTGGTCTCTCACTCTCTCTCAGAGTTCTCTACTCACTATTCTCTGTTTTTTCTTACTTCTTCCTTCCTATTCACTCTCACTTACTTTTACCTAAGTCATAAGTTATTACACATGCAGCTAATTAGCTGCCAGTAGCTAATTAACTGTCAGTCGCTAAATAGCTGTTCACTAGCTAATTAGCTGTCACTAGCTAAATAGCTGTTCAGTCGCTAATTAGCTGTCCATAGCTAAATAGCTGTTTTACCTTTTTGTTCACTAGTAGCTAAATAGCTACTATAGCTTATTTCTCATAAGCATCACATACCATGTTGAGCTTGCTTCTCAACACTCCCCCTCAAGCTCAACTTATTCTTGCTTGAGGTTCTCTTCAATCTTCTTTTCCATTTTGCTTTTTAGCCATCTCATCAATGTTTACAACTCCCATCATGTTCCGAAACTGTGTATGTTTTTCCACACTCAATCCCTTCGTAAGGATATCAGCAACCTGCTGATTTGTATTCACATACACCAGATCAACTTCACCTTCCATCACTTTTTCTCTAACAAAGTGATAATGCACCTCAATGTGCTTTGTTCTTGCATGGAACACTGGGTTCTTTGCAAGCTGAATGCTGCTCATATTGTCACACCAGATTGTGACAGCACCATCTATATATACTCCCAGATCAGCAAGCAGTCTTCTGATCCATACTTCTTCACATGTGGCTATTGCAGCCCCTCTATACTCAGCTTCTGTACTGGACAATGCAACAGTAGCCTGTTTCTTGCTACTCCATGAAATTCCTGCACTTCCCAAGGTAAACATGTATCCACTTGTGGATCTCCTGTCTGTTTGGCTTCTAGCCCAATCAGCATCTGTATATCCTTCCAGATTTATGTCTAGATCAGCCCTGTAAAATAGTCCAAAGTTCTGAGTTGCTTTTACATACCTCAGAATCCTTCTGATGCAGTCCAAATGTGGCTTTGTTGGCTGTTGCATAAACTGGCTGACTAATCCAACAGCATAGCTCAAATCAGGTCTTGTTATAGTCAAATAAATAAGGCTGCCCACCATAGACCTGTACATGTTTACATCTTCTATCTTGGCTCCCAAATCAGCCCTCAACTTGCAGTTTTTATCAAGTGGTACAGCAATAGGTTTGCATCCAAGCATACCATACTTTTTCAACATAGTTGTTGCATACTGTTTTTGCAACATACATATACCACTTTCAGATCTGATGATTTCAATACCAAGAAAATATCTCAGATCTCCCAAATCTTTCATATGAAACTGCATTTCCAGATTTTTTTTCAACTTTCTTATTTCATCCACGGAATCTCCTCCAATAATCAAATCATCTACATAAATCAGAATAATAACAATGCAATCATTTTCACTTTTTACATACAAAGAAGGATCAGCTTTTGACATTTTGAAACCAAGATTTTTCAGAGAATCTGAAAGTTCTCTGTGCCATGCTCTTGGTGCCTGTTTCAGTCCATAGAGAGCTTTTTTCAGCTTACATACATAATCAGGATGTTTCTTATCTTCAAAACCTGGTGGTTGACTCATATACACTTCTTCTTCCAAGTTACCATGTAAAAAAGCATTTTTTACATCCATGTGATGCAAAATCCATTTTCTGGCTGCTCCTACAGCAAGTAGTGTTCTCAAGGTTGCCATCTTTGCAACCGGTGCAAAAGTCTCATCATAATCAATCCCTTGCATCTGAGCATATCCTTTTGCAACCAATCTTGCTTTATGTCTACTTACATTCCCATTGGAGTCATGCTTTGTCTTGTAGACCCATTTGCAGCCTACCACATTTTTCTCTTTTGGTAACTTCACTAAATCCCACGTTTTGTTCTCAGCCAATGCATCAATCTCTTCTTGCATTGCATCCATCCATTTCTTCTCAGATTTTGCTTCTTCAAAGCTGTTTGGGTCAGGGATCTGTACCACCTTAGACATATATGCATAGTGCATAGCCATATATGTATCATACCCAAATCTTTCCACAGTCTTTTTCTCTCTATCTGATCTTCTCAGTTTCTGATTTGCATTCTTTATTGCCTTTTCCATACCAGGGATTTTCATTTCCTGTATTCCAAGGAAATCATCCAAAGACATATCTGAATCTTCATCTTCCATGTTTTTTGATAGGTCATCCAGGATTTCATACTCTGGCATTTTCTGTTTTCCTTTTTTGTCATCAGATTTTTTCTGTCCAGTTTTTCCACTCCATGAATTTGAATCAGATTTACCATCTGAGCTTTTTGATGGTCCAGAACATTCTGTTGATGTTGGACTTTGCTGTCCAACCTTGTCTCCATCTCTGTGACAGTCTTCTACATTTTCTGATCTGTCTTTGTCTTCATTTTGACAGTCTTCATCAGTCTCTAGATTCTGTTTTGGGCTGTACCAACTAGCCAACTCATCAAATATCACATCTCGACTTGTCACAATCTTTTTAGTCACAGGGTTATAACATCTGTACCCTTTTTGTTCTTCTGAATATCCAACAAAGATACATTTTTCTGCTTTTGGATCCAACTTACTTCTTACTTCTGCTGGCACATGTACATATGCAAGGCATCCAAACACTTTTAAGTGTTCTATACTAGGTTTCCTTCCATAGAAACACTCTTCAGGAGTTGCTTCATGTACTCCCGATGTTATACATCTATTTAGAATATAATTTGCTGTATTTACAGCTTCTGCCCAATAGTACAATGGCATATTCTTCTCTGTCATCAAAGCCCTTGCAATGTTCACCAATGTTCTGTTTTTCCTCTCAGCAACTCCATTTTGTTGTGGAGTATATCTACATGTGAACTGTCTTCTTATTCCCTGATTGCATAGAAAATTAGAAAATTCATTGGAGAAATACTCTCCTCCTCCATCAGATCTTAAACATTTTATTCTTGTACCTGCCTGCTTTTCTACCATGCATTTAAACTTACGAAAACATTCAAATACTTCACTTTTCTCCTTCATGAAGTACACCCATGTCTTCCGTGAACAATCATCAATAAATGTAACATAAAATCTGCATCCACCAATAGATGCATTCTTTGTTGGTCCCCATACATCTGTATGTACCAAATCCAACAGATTTTTGCTTACATGTCTCTCATGAGGGAATGGCAACCTGTTTTGCTTACCATATTGACATGCTTCACATACTTTTCCCATTTCACACTTTTTCAAGTTTGGCAGTCCAGCCACTGCATCTTTTCTCAACATATTCTTTAATGTTTGCATACTTATATGGCCAATCCTTTTATGCCACATTTCCACATCTGAGATTACACTCGTTCCATTTGCAAACATGGCTGAAATCTGTTTGGGCATTTCTACATCCAAGATAAACATTCTTCCTTGTCTCTTCCCTTTTGCAATGAGCTTCCCATTCTTTTCTATATAGCATCCACTTTGCTTAAACTTCACTTGCATACCTTGCTCTACAATCTGTCCAACAGAAATCAGATTCTTAGCAAGGTTTGGAACATGCATCACATTCAACATATACTTGGTTTTTCCTCTTTCTTCCCACAATGGGATATCTCCAACATGTTTTATTTGGTGAGTTGTGTCATCACCTGTTTGTACATAACCAGGAACCTCTGGTTCTCTTAAACTCTCAAACCAATTTGCATGTCCAGTCATATGGTTAGATGCCCCCGAGTCTACATACCACGTAAACTCCTCATTACATTTCTGTGAGCTTTCAGCCACTGCTGCTATCTCATGTTGCACTACAAAAACACCTTCCTTTTCACAATCTTCACTAGTAGAGGCATAGTTACTCTGTTGTCCTTTTCCTCTTTTCTCATCATTTTGTTTCTTGTAACATTCAGCCTGTGTATGGCCTGGTTTACCACAATACCAGCAGCCATCATCATTTACATAAGTTTGCTTACCTCTACCTCGGTTGCTCCCCCTGCCTCTGTTGTTGTTTCCTCCTCTATGAGCTTGTTGTCCTCTTCCTTGAAAGCCATTATTATTGGTTCTTCCTGAGCCAAATCTTCCATGGCCTCTTCCTCGGCCTCTTCCGGCATTATTATAGAGGGCTTGCCCCTCGTTCTCTGAGTTTCCTTTATTTGCATCATCCATCTGATTCCTTTCCTCTACCACAAGCATTGAGACCAGATCTGAAAAACTTGGGATACTATCCCTTGTGAGCATAGAAGTTTTAAAACTCTTGTATTGAGGTCCTAAGCCTCTTAAGCATATTTCCACTTTGTCATCATCTTCTATCTTCACATTGATAGAAGCAAGTGATTCACATATACTCTTGATTTTTAGGGCATATTCATTTATTGACATCTTACCTTTCTCCAAGATATTTAGCTCAGTCTTTAACTGGAGCTTTCTAGCCTTTGTGTTCACAGCAAACAGTTTTACCAAGTTGTCCCAAGCTTCTTTTGGGAGCATAGCATCTTGTATATGCCCAAGCATTGAATCTGAGATGCTGAGTGATAGCCAATGCATTACTTTCCTTGCCCCTTGATTCCAATCTTTAAATGCCTTAATATGTGCAGCTGTTGCATTCTCTTCTGGGATCTCTGGAGCCTCTTCTAGGTCTCCTTCAATGTAATCCCAGTATCCTTTCCCCATCAGAAAGTTTGTCATTCTGAATTTCCAAGCCGGGAAATTGTTTTTATCTAATTTCTCTGTGACCATTTGGCCTACATTCTCTGCAGCCATTTTTTTCCTTCCAAAAACCAGGGTTTTGCTTTAGTTACTTCAATAAGTAACTTTTTGATTTCTGATCAGCAACCAGAGAAATAACTTTCTCAGATTAAGGCACTGCTATACTCTTCCTTACGAGCTACTCTGCTCTGATACCATGTTAAGAAAACGTGAAGAAGGCACTCGGGCTCTTCTTTTGTATGCGCGGCGGATCGTAGCGTGCTGGATCGTTAGCGTGCTCTAAACAGACAAAGAAAGGAAAGGGGACTTACCTCTGTAGTAGCAAAAATGGTTTTCTTCTATTACATGTAGAGCTCAACTTGCTCTCGTCAGTCTTCTGGTCTCTCACTCTCTCTCAGAGTTCTCTACTCACTATTCTCTGTTTTTTCTTACTTCTTCCTTCCTATTCACTCTCACTTACTTTTACCTAAGTCATAAGTTATTACACATGCAGCTAATTAGCTGCCAGTAGCTAATTAGCTGTCAGTCGCTAAATAGCTGTTCACTAGCTAATTAGCTGTCACTAGCTAAATAGCTGTTCAGTCGCTAATTAGCTGTCCATAGCTAAATAGCTGTTTTACCTTTTTGTTCACTAGTAGCTAAATAGCTACTATAGCTTATTTCTCATAAGCATCACATACCATGTTGAGCTTGCTTCTCAACAGGTAGGAAGTTAGGGGGGGGGGGAAACGGCTCCTTCCCTGCCTATAAAAGGAGGGAGACGCGAAAGAGGAGGGGATCGCGGAGAGTCGAGGACGAAGTGCTATCGGTTGCGTGCGAAGGCTTCTCTCTCTCTCTCTCTCTCTGGTTCGTAAACTCCATAGCTTCCTTCTGTGCAGGTTTCGGGAGGCTCGCGCTGCTCTGAGGAATGCCCGAGTGCTTCCGGCAGCACCTCCAGCCTGCTCCTGCTTTTCTGTGCGTTTACGAACTGGTATCGGCATCTGTTCGCCGGCCTGTTCGGTTGTAACCGACTCTGTGTTGTGTTGTTTGTTGTTTGTTAATACATACATACGTTTGTGTCTTCTTGTGTCGCTGTCCCACTCGCGTCCTTGTGTCGAAGGGCCGTGTCCTTGTGAATCTACTCTCGCACGTAGTGGGCATCTTCTCCTTTCTTTCTTGCTCTTTGGTACAGGACCCCCGAGGTCCCGCCTCATTCCACGTATCCGCGAGGAAAACCTCGACAACGTACTGAAGTTCGACTTCACTGGAAAGGACACGCTCACGGACGAAATGGTAGTGCACCTCAATGTGCTTGGTCCGTGTGTGGAAAATAGGGTTTTTCGCGAGCTGGATGCTGCTGAGGTTGTCACAGTAGATCGTCGTCGAATCTGACACCTCCTCTTGCAGGTCCCTAAGTAGCCGCTTCAACCATATGGCTTTGCATGTCGCGACAACCGCTCCTCGGTACTCAGCTTCAGTGCTCGACAGAGCAACTGTCGGCTGCTTCTTATTGCTCCACGCGATCGCGGCACTCTCGAGGGAAAATGCGTATCCGGACGTGGATCAACGATCGGCGGCGTTGCCAGCCCAATCAACATCGGTGTAGCCGACTAATTGCACGGTTGCACCGGTCCGATACAGCAGTCCCCGGTCCTTAGTGCCGTTGACATACCGAAGTATGCGTTGCGCACACTGAAGGTGCTCCTCGGTAGGTCGCGCCATGAACTGATTGATCACTCCGACCGGATAACTGAGGTCGGGTCGCATACCTTTCCCGTATCGGGACGAAGCTTGATGGTTCTGTCCAGAGGAATCGAGACGGACTTACAGTCGGCCTCCCGAGTTTGAAGAGCATACCCAGCACGTAATGACGTTGGCTGATCAATATGCCTTCGGGGGTACGGATCACTTCGATCCCGAGGAAGTAATGAAGGTCCCCCAGATCCTTCATGTCGAATGATGCCGCAAGCTGGAGCTTCACGCGGTCGATTTCACCTAGGTCAGCGCCGGTGATGACCAAGTCATCGACATATAGTAGAATACTAACCGGTCCGAGTCGACCTTTCTAGATGAACAGGGAAGAGTCCGATTTTGACGTGACGAAGCCCATCCGACGCAGTTGTTGCGTGATCTTCGCGTTCCAGGCACGCGGGGCTTGCTTCAGTCCGTAAAGGGACTTTTTCAGTCGGCATACTGCCGAGGAGTTCGTTCCAGAGTGAAATCCGGGGGGCTGTACCATGTACACTTGTTCCTCAAGGTCACCTTGCAGGAACACATTCTTGACATCCATCTGATGTAGGTGCCACCCCTTCGCCGCAGCTACTGCGAGCAAAACACGGACGATCGTCATTTTCGCGACCGGCGCAAACGTCTCATCGTAGTCGATGCCGTGTTTCTGCGCGTAGCCCTTTGCCACTAGTCGAGCCTTGTACCGGTTGACGGAGCCATCAATGTTGTACTTGACCTTGTATACCCACCTACACCCGATCAGTTTTACCCCTCTTGGTGCGTCAACCAGGTCCCAGGTCTCGTTCTCCGCCAATGCGTGCATCTCTTCCTCCATCGCGGCACGCCAATTCGCGTCTTTAGCCGCTTCTGCGTAGCTCTCCAGCTCACGCACTTCCGCTACATGGGTCATGTACGCATAATGATGCGCCATGTACTCGTTGTATCCGAACCGCAAAACAGGGTTCTTCTGGCGGGTAGATCGGCGTAATCTCACATTAGCCGATGTCGAGGCCTTCTCGGTCGACGCGGTCTTCACCTTTAAAGACCCGTCACCGGTTCCCTCGAAGTCGGACTCGCGTCGGTCTGACTCGTTCCTATCCGTGCCGGAATCCGACACCTTCTTCTTCCCTTTCTCTTTGCGCGTAAGCCATCTCCTTGGCTTCCTGCGCGGGGAATGCACGACCGAGTCTCCACTACTCGCCGGCTCTTCATCGGACTGGTCGTACCGACTCAGTCGTCCAATCGGTCCAGTTAAACGGAGTGAAATCGGACTCTCTTCGCGGGTCTCGATTTCGGGCTCATCCGGAGGCATCTCGGCCTCGCTGACCTCATCGTTAGAACTCGGATTGGAGTCGGGGGCTGGTACCAGGACGCGGACTCGTCAACCACAACGTCGCGGCTGACATGCACTTGTTTGGTGCGAGGGTTATAACACTTATAACCCTTCTGCTCGTCCGAGTAATCGACCAAGATGCATTTCTCGGCCTTTGCGTCCAGCTTCCTCCTTTTCTCCTTCGGTACATGCACATACGCAATGCTATCGAACACCCTCAAGTGTCACAAGTTCGGCTTCGTTCTGAAATATAGCTCGTGTGCCAACACTTTGTCTCTGATCCGGTTCTGGATGTATACCGCGGTCCTTACCGCCTCGGTCCAGTAGAACTTGGGCAAGCTCTTCTCCTCCAGCATTGCCCGTGCCGCTTCCACAACTGACCGATTCTTCCTCTCGGCCACGCCGTTCTACTCCGGTGTGTATCTACAACTGAATTCGCGCCGAATTCCCATTTGTTGTAGATAACCATTGAATTGACCGGAAAAGTACTCTTTCCCGCCATCTGACCGTAGGCACTTGATCTTTCGTCCCGTCTCCGTTTCCACGAACCCTTTGAGGTCACGGAAACAGTCAAAGACTTCGCTCTTCCTCTCAATGAGGTAGATCCACGTGTGCCGCGTGTGGTCGTCAATGAAGGAGACGAAATATCGGCTCCCGCCAAGACTAACGTTTTGTGCTGGCCCCCATACATCGGAGTGTATAAGGTCGAGCTTGTTCCGGCCCCGGTTTCGCTCGTTGGGGAAAGGAAGTCGGTGTTGCTTCCCGAGCTGGCAGGCTTCACAAATTTGTGCCTTTTGGCCACTAAATTTGGGCAATCCGAACACTACTTGTTTCGATTGCAGATCTTGAAGCCACTGGTAGTTGACGTGGCCTATCCGCTTGTGCCACAAGTCGATGTCCGACTCGGATTTTCGTCCCTTCGCGAACATTGCGGTGCCGCCGTCAGTGGAGGTTCAACAGAAGACAGAAGAGAAGGAAGAAAACTCAAGTTTAATGGAGAGCTTGAGCTTACGCAGTATACGCGGGAGAGAGAGAGAGAGTGAGAGAGAGAAACACAAGAACTATATTCAACAACAACACTCAATCTTGATACAAACGCTCTATACATGTGTGTGTTCCATGAACACTTTTATACAAGTCCTCGAAGGACTGACCGAAGTACTGACCATACTTCAATGCTCTTTAAGAGCTCCTACACTAACTCCGAAATATATTCCTCACGGAATATCTTTCCTAACGGCCTCCCGGTGTACGCACTCGGCCTAACCGATCGGTCCCAACCGATCCGGTCCTCGGCTTCTTCAGCCGATCCGGCCGATGTTGAGCTTGTCTCTCAACAAGGTTGAGAGTTCAAGTCTCTCAATTTTACTCAATACAATATATAGCTTCATTCTTATATCATGAAACACATTTTTTACAAATTTTTACAAATAAATAGCCTAGCTTAGTGGTATATACATTGTACTTCGTATATATGGATGTGGGTTCAAGTCTCTTAAATACTATTAAATACAACATTTAAACTCATTTTCATATCATGAAGCACATTCTTCACGACAACGTAAGATGTTGTTCTTTTTGAATATGTTTTGGCAGTTCCTCATCTAGTCGTTCGGACACCTGGACCCGCAAACTCGAAATCTGAAACTCGATTGGCATAACCGCTTCTAAGCTGAATGCCATCTGAAATGGAGTCGACCTGATCATCGTCTTGTAGGTTGTTCGGTATGCCCATAAGGCAATATGGAGCTTCTTATCCCAAACAGTTTGATTCTCATTAACGATCTTCCTCAAAATTGTCAGAATTGTCTTGTTTGTCGACTCTGCTAACCCATTGGCTTGTGGGTAGTACGGTGTACTCTTTTTATGCACTATTGCATAATAGGTGGATAATTCATAAATGACTTTATTAATAAAGTGAGTGCCCTGGACACTTACCAACTCGGTTGGGTAGCCGAATCTGCACCATATGCATTCTAGAGGATTTTGGCTATTGAAACCGCTGTATTATCCTAGAGAGCCTTGCCTTTGACCCATTTCGTACAATAGTCGATAGTGACAATGACATTGCGGTTGCCGGTTTTTCTTGTTGTTGGTTTAAATGGCTCGACAAAGTCGAGACCCCAGTTTTGGAAAGGTTCGAGCAACAATACCGGTTGATGTGGCATTCGATCTCTTTCACTGGGTTGGCCGATTCATTGACACAAATCACATTGCCGATAGTAGTTTATTGCATCCTTCAGAGTTTTCGGCCACCATAATCCACTGGTCCAGACTTTTTGAGTGGTTGTATCTCGTAAATAATGCCCGCTAGCCACACCGCTATGGGCATCGCATAAAACAACTTCCTTCTCAAATTGTTGAACTGCTCGTCGCCATATGCCATATGCTCCCTTATGATACAATGTCTCCTTAAGCAATCAGAAGTTCCGACTCCGAACTGCTAATCATTTTCGTTCATCAGGTGTCATTCCTTGAGGTGGTAGTCTTGTACTGAGAAACACAATCATCTCCATGATCCATAAATCTGCCGATTCATCATCCACTTCTGTTGAATTCATCACCTCGACAATGAATAGTTGAGCATCCAAAAAATCGTCCCGAACACCCATACCTGGTTCTCCTGACTCTAGTCAACTTAAATAGTTGGCTACTGCCCCTGGATGATGGATAATGTCGAACTTGAATTCTTGTAACAGAAACGTCCATCTTTCCAGCTTGCTAGTCAATGATTGTTTCGACACTAAGTACAGTAAGGCTGAATGATCGACATGGAATGTAAATTTCCGACCCAATAGGTAGTGATGGAACTTGTTGATGCTATATATCATGTCGATAACTTCTTGTTCGGTTGTCCAATAGTTTCATTCAGCAATCGACAACTTCCGACTCACATAATATGCCGGCCTGTACCAGTTCGGCTTCGATAGTTGCATTAATGTGTCGTCGATAGCTATATCTAAGGCATTGACAAAGACATGAAAGTCCTTTGTCCAATCTAGTGGTTGGACGACTGGAACTTTTGAAAGCATTTGCTTCAGGCAATCATATGCCTCTTGTTCGGTTGCCGACCACTGGAAAGGTGTTTTATGAACTGCCGTATGAAGAGGTGTTGCTACATCGGCCAAGTATTTGATCAGGCCATCTAATTTGGCCTACGAATCGACTCAACGCCTTAGCGTTTGTCAGGGGTGCCGCCTCCATGATTTCTTTCACTTTGTCGGGATCTACAATAATTCCATCCCGACTAACAATATGACCCAACAACGTTCCACTTGTTACCCCGAATGCGCATTTCGCTGAATTTAAGCTTAGTCGGCCTTGCCGACACCTTTCCAAACAAAGTCGGAGATGTTCAAAATGGTCGGTCCTCCAATTGTACACTACAAAGTCATCTAGAAACACATGCATAAATGCGGGAATATAATTGGAAAATATTTCCATAATTACCCGTTGGAATGTTGGTGGAACTGTTTTGCGGCCAAACATCGCGACGATTGCTACAAACACGCCCCATTCGGTGACAAAAGTTGTGTTTTCCTAATTGTCAAGATGCATCCGAATCTGATTATACCCACTGAATTCATCGAGGAAACTATATATTTCATGGCAAGCTACTGTATTGAGGACACCATCTGTAAAAGGTAACGGAAATGCATCCATCACAGTTGCCGTATTTAGCTTTCGATAATCGACACGTACCCTAATCTTGCCATTCTTTTTGGTCACCATGACTATTGGGCTCAACAAAGTAGCCTTCTTGACCGGTTGGAGCCGACCCACAACAGTTTGTCAATTTCGTTTTTCACCTTTACTACGTAATTCAGATTTAGTTGATACTGCCATTGTTGTTCTGGCTTCGCATCTTTGTGCAGATTAATTTGATGCTAATAGAAGGCTAGATCTAGTCCCTTCATATCTTCGAACGACCACACAAACATATCTTTGTATTGTTGTAGTAGTTCAACAAGCCTTGTCTTGTCGGTTGAGTACATCTCTTTTGCTATTAACACTTTTCTCGGCTCCGTATTATTGTCGGCCAACTTTACTTCCTCTAGTGAAGAAGCATGTATGCGCTGTGAGTCTTGCATTTCTCTTTCCATGGCTTCTTGTTGATGACAGAACTCCATGATAGTTTTGTCATCGACCGAATTGTCAGCCTCCTTTTCGTCGTTACTGAGATATGGCGTGAGTACTTCGACGATGTTGATTTCTAATAAGGGAATAATTTTTGGATTATCGTCAAAATACTTATTTTCTTCCCTGTCATCTAATCCCTCCATCATATTGGCAACTTCAACATATAGAGCCACACATTGCCGTGTTGTTGCGACCTTCTCCCGAGTCAAAACGTTGATCTTGGTTTTTCCCTTTCGGAATGTTAGAAGATTCTTTTACCAATTCTGTTTGATGTTGGCAGTTCGAAGCCATGGTCGGCCCAACAACAGAGGATAAGCCCCCGATGCATCTAAATGTAATACGACCGCCTATATCTGAAATGTATGTCTCCCAATGACAATATCAAGTTGCCGAATAAGCCCTATTGGTAGGACCGTACTGGTATCTACCATATGTAGCCAGAATGGACATGCCTCCCATTTGGTAATGCCCAGTCAATCAGAGATGTGACCTTATTAATGACATTGACTATACTTCCTGAAACTTCTTGGCCGTGAATGATGACCTTAATTGTTGGGCTCTGTTTGTCCATTATTGTTGGTCCTTTACCAGGGTTCATAAAATTAACCAACACTTGTTCTGACTCATTTCTCACGATGATGTGAGTGACTTTTTCCGTGAATCGAGGAACTAATTTTAATAACCTTGTTAGTGGTAATGATATCTGGCAGTCTGCCATGACTTTCCATGCTTCATCCTCGTCAAGTGTTTCAGTTGGTACTTCCTCTTGTCGATTTCGCGACTTGTCGGATGTGACATTCGGGGCATTACTCTCTTGCAACATTCTTGTGACATTGTTGTTGTTAGCTTCCTCGACTTATTCCTTCGTTGCTTTCTGAACCACTTTGTGTATATCCCACTCAGATTGTTTAACTTTGCTCTGGGTGGTGACTTGTTGAACCTCATCAATTACCATATTGACTGCTGATGGGTGCCTTTCCTTTGTCTTTGGTCAGACATTGATTGGCATAATGGCCATCTTTCTTGCAAATATAGCAATCCCCTAATAGGCTGCTAGATTCGCTATTCTCATAATGCGATTGCTGGACATCTTGTGGTTCTGGCTCATCACTGGATCTGGAATTATACTAAAATTGTTGGGGTGCCTTAGGTCTTCTGTTATCATCCCGCCTGTCATTCTAAAATTGGCGATTATGTGGTCGATTGTCTTCATTTAGCCTCTGGTCGTAGGACCTTCTATCAACATGATATCAATTTCCTCTGTAAGGATGACAATCATTTGTTTCTTGGTGTGGTGAATAGTCACAATCGTAACCATTACGACTATCCCTCTTGTACTCATCTTGCTGGTCATCTTCCTATCGATAAACCTGTGAAGAATAGACGCTTCTATTCACCTTCACCACTCGGCCACAACCGAGTAAGCGCGAATCAATGGAGCAGAAAATATGAACCACAAAGAGAAACAAAAACGCGAGCACACAGGGATTAACGTGGAAAACCCTAGACGGGAAAAACCACGGGAGTACAAGACTCCAAGCCAACACTATACAGAGAAGTATACAATGGCGAGCTGCAAGGCGACGACCTTGAGCTCGCTGTCCTCGCCACAGGCGGCGGAAATACACAGAGGCGTCTACCTCTTCCTTTCTCGCGCTCTATCTCTCTCTCTCTCTCTCTCACGGCTGCTCTCTCTCTTCACTCCTCTAAAGTGGAAAAACAGAAAAATGAGAAGCAACAGTAAAACTAATTGCCCTAAGTCATATTTATACTTATATGACTTTGGGCTATTTACAACTATAGCCTCAGGGGCCCATAGCGAACATATTCACGGATATGTCCCTGCATCCGGATCGCTCTCCGGGTACATTCGTCATCCGGCACCGAAGCCGGGGTCTTCGTCATCCGGATCCGAAACCGAAGCCGGGCTTGTCGGCATTCGTCTCCGACATCCGACCATCCCATCCGAAGGGACCGAAATCCCAACAAACTCCCCCTTCACTTCGGCATGGGATGTCTCTCCAATCCGATCCTCTTCCGGCATGCTTCCAGCTTGTCGGGTGTGAGGACCTTGGTCAGCATATCCGACCCGTTCTCGTCCGTGTGGATCTTTGTCAGCACGAACTCCTTGTCTTCTATCCTTTCCCGGATCCAGTGATATCTTCGCTGGATGTGCTTCGTCCGGGAGTGATAGGCCGCGTTCTTCGCAAGGTGGATTGCACTCTGACTGTCGCAGTAGAGTCGGTACTCCTCCTGCCGAATACCGAGCTCTCTAATGAAGTCCTTCATCCATATTACTTCCTTGCCGGCTTCAACAGCTGCCATGTACTCCGCCTCCGTGGTTGACAACGCAACCGTCTTCTGCAGCCTCGACTGCCATGAAACAGCTCCCCCTGCATACGTCATCACATACCCTGATGTGGACCGGCTGGTATCTGCATCAGCCGACATATCCGAATCGGTGAAGCCGTCGAGTTCGGGCTTACCGGAGCCGAATCGGAGGCACACGTTTGCCGTGCCCTTCAGGTATCGGAGTATCCACTTGGCCGCGTTCCAATGCTCTTTGCCGGGATTGCTCATGTACCGGCTCACCACTCCGACTGCATATCCTATGTCCGGTCTCCTACACACCATGGCGTACATCAAGCTCCTGACGGCTGAGGCATACGGCACTTTCATCATATCCTCCTTTTCAGCCTTTGTCTTGGGACTTTGCTTGCTGGACAGCTTGCAGTTTGCCGGGAGGGTCGATCCGACCGGTCTTGCTTCCGACATGTTGAACCGGTGAAGCACCTTCGTCACGTACTTCTCCTGTGACAGCCACAACTGCTTCTTCTTCCGGTCCCGGATGATGTGCATCCCTAGTATTTGCCTCGCCGGACCCAGGTCCTTCATTGAGAAGGTTCGGTGAAGAGCCTTCTTCAGCATCCGTATCTTGACCTGGTCCCGTCCGACGATCAACATGTCGTCCACGTACAGGAGGAGTATTAGAAAGTCTCCTCCTTCGAATTTCTTCACAAACGCGCAGTGGTCGGACTGCGTTTTGAGGTACCCTTCGTCGGTCATGAAGGAGTCGAACTTCCGGTACCATTGCCGGGGAGCCTGCTTCAGTCCGTAAAGGCTCTTCTTCAACCGGCATACCAGGTGCTCCTTCCCTTTCTTCTCGAATCCTTCCGGTTGCTGCATGTAAATCTCTTCTTCGAGGTCACCGTGAAGGAATGCCGTCTTCACGTCCATCTGTTCTACCTCGAGGTCCATGCTTGCCGCTATGCTCAGCACCGTCCGGATGGAGGTCATCTTCACTACCGGGGCAAATATCTCGTCGAAGTCGACGCCCTTCTTCTGCTGAAACCCCTTCACCACGATCCTGGCTTTATATCTCGGGGGGTTTTCGGCATCTCCCGGTTTCAGCTTGAACACCCACTTGTTTCGAAGTGCCCGCTTTCCTTTCGGCAACTCCACAAGCTCATATGTGAGGTTCTCATGCAGGGAATCCATCTCGTCCTGCATGGCACTCAACCACCTGCGGCTCTGGGTGTCATGCTTTGCTTCTTCAAAGCTCTCCGGCTCCCCCTCGTCGGTTAGCAGCACGTGCTCTGGTTCCGGAAATCTCCAGGGGGCTCTCCTCTCTCTTAGAGGATATCTCCGTTCGGGAGCTTCGGTAACCGGTTCTTCCGATTCTTCTTCTTCATCCGAATCCATTTCGGGATCGGGGCCGGTTCCGGTATCATTTTCATCTTCTTCGGCCGGTTCTGTTTCTTCACCGTCTTCGGCCGGGTCCTCGAGTGCTAACCGGTCCCTTGCCGGTCGGGACTGCTCCTCGTAGAGTTGATCCTCACCGGTCGACTTGGAGCTCTTCATCTTCTTCTCCGACTCCCAGTCGGCGAGTGTCTTGTTCTCCATGAAGATGATATCACGACTCCGGAATATCTTCTTGTCGACCGGGTCCCATACTCGGTAGCCGAACTCGTCGTCGCCGTAACTGAGGAATATGCATGGCCGGGTCTTCGGATCTAGCTTTCCTCTCCGGTCCTTTGCCACATGCACGTATGCGAGACACCCGAACACCTTCAGATGCCGGTAGGACACTTCCTTACCGGTCCACACTTTCTGCGGCGTGTCTCCGTCCAAAGGTACTGAGGGTGATCTATTTATCACATACGTCGCCGTCGACATTGCCTCAGCCCAAAATCCCTTGGGTAATTTCGCATGCGCCAGCATACTCCGGACCCTCTCCATTATGGTCCGGTTCATCCTCTCGGCCAGCCCGTTCAGTTCCGGCGTCTTCGGCACAGTAAACTCGAGTCGGATTCCCTTCGAGCGACAGTACTCCTGGAACTGCCCTCGGTATTCCCCTCCGTTATCCGCTCGTATCGCTTTCAGCTTCTTGCCGGATTCCCTTTCCACTCTCACGTGGAGTTCTTTGAAGACGCACAACACTTGGTCCTTTGTCTTCAACGGTGCCGTCCACAGCTTCCGCCTGTGATCATCAATGAATGTTACGAAGTACTGGGCTCCGCCATGTGACTTCGTTTCTACCTGACACACATCAGTGTGCACCAACTCCAATGGTGCGCTATGTCTCGTTGGTGGCCTTGAGTGGAAGGAGGTTCGGTTCTGTTTACCGGCCAGGCAATCGGTGCACTTCTCCAGGTGCACATGCTTCACTGGAATAAGGTTGTCTTCTGCAAGCCTCTTCATCCCCTTCTCACTCATGTGGCACAGTCTTTTGTGCCACAGCTCACCGGCAGTGTCGGTTGCCACATTTAGCTCTTCCGGACATAGCCGGGCATTCATCAGGTACAGTGTGTTGTCTTTCCGGGCCCGAGCCACTATCAGGCTCCCCTTGCTAAACTTCATTACGCCGTTCCGGATGCTACCTGTGTAGCCTTCATCGTCTAGCCTTCCGGCCGAAATCAGGTTCAGTCGAACCTCCGGAACGTGTCGGACATCCTTTAGCAGCATTTTGCATCCGGTCGGGGTTGTCAACCACACGTCTCCGATGCCGGCAATCCGGCACGTACCTTCATTTCCCAGCCGAACACAGCCATGCTCACCGGCTGTGTAGGATGAGAAGTATCTTCTCTCCGGGGTCAGGTGGAACGATGCTCCGGAATCGACCACCCAGGTCGTCTCATCGCCGGCAATGTTTACATCACTTTCTTCGGTGATGAGCATGATTTCTTCCTCACTTGCCGCGAGTGCCGTTGTTCCTTTCCGGTCCTGCCCTCGCCGATCCGAACCTCTCCGGTCCGTGGCTCCCCGGTATGCACCGTTTCTCTCCGGTGACTTCTTCGAATCGGTGTCGTCGGCTCCGTTGTCTTTTCGGTAATGCCGACAATTCTTTCGGAAGTGCCCCGGCTTCCCACAGTGGAAGCATGTGGGCCTTCCTCTTGACTGCGACCGGGTCCCCGACTTCTCTCGTCTTTGCGGACTCCGGTTCCATTGTCTTCCCCGATCCTATTCGGTAAGCAGCGCCTTGGAGTCGGAGGCCGGTTCTTTATCTCTCCGACGCGCTTCTTCGTTCAAAATACTTGTCTTTACCGTTTGTAAGGACAAGTTATCTTCTGTGCAGGAGGTGCTGAGAGTAACCACCAAGTTCTCCCAACTCTCCGGCAATGTACACATCAGGATGATGGCTTGCATTGCATCCTCCAACGGGAACTTGATCGCCGCAAGCTGATTCACGAATCCCATGAACGTGCTTACGTGTTCCACCATACTCTCGCCGTCCCGGTACTTGAGATTCACTATCTTCCTCATCAGGGAGGTCCGATTCAACGCATTCTTCCTCTCGTAGAGGCCCGACAGCTTCTTCCACATCTCATATGCGTTGGTGTCGTTTGCCACATGTTGTAGGACGCTCACGTCGACGTATTGCCGAATGGTTGCAACGGCTTTCCGGTTCAGAAGCCTCCATTCCGACTCAAGTACCCCTTTCGGTATTTCCGACCTGTCAATCGGTTCGTACAGGTCCCGAACAATCAGAAGATCTTCCATCTTGATCTTCCAGTCGGCGTAGTTCTGCGCAGTCAGCACCATCATCCCCGGCTGCCCGCTGCCGCCGCCTTCCATTTTCTGCAGCAGTTTGCTCTGATACCAGATTGTGAAGAATAGACGCTTCTATTCACCTTCACCACTCGGCCACAACCGAGTAAGCGCGAATCAATGGAGCAGAAAATATGAACCACAAAGAGAAACAAAAACGCGAGCACACAGGGATTAACGTGGAAAACCCTAGACGGGAAAAACCACGGGAGTACAAGACTCCAAGCCAACACTATACAGAGAAGTATACAATGGCGAGCTGCAAGGCGACGACCTTGAGCTCGCTGTCCTCGCCACAGGCGGCGGAAATACACAGAGGCGTCTACCTCTTCCTTTCTCGCGCTCTATCTCTCTCTCTCTCTCTCTCTCACGGCTGCTCTCTCTCTTCACTCCTCTAAAGTGGAAAAACAGAAAAATGAGAAGCAACAGTAAAACTAATTGCCCTAAGTCATATTTATACTTATATGACTTTGGGCTATTTACAACTATAGCCTCAGGGGCCCATAGCGAACATATTCACGGATATGTCCCTGCATCCGGATCGCTCTCCGGGTACATTCGTCATCCGGCACCGAAGCCGGGGTCTTCGTCATCCGGATCCGAAACCGAAACCGGGCTTGTCGGCATTCGTCTCCGACATCCGACCATCCCATCCGAAGGGACCGAAATCCCAACAAAACCCTACCTGCAGGAACTAATCCATGTTGGACAAACATGGTTCATGGAAAACAAATGCATAATTGATAATGTGTTGACTGGGCATGAGGATTGAGCAAAATCGGAAGACAAAGACTCTCTAGCTCTCCCAATCCGACTACATCTGAAAGGTGTTGAGGCGCTTCAATATGGAGAATTTGAAGCCAACACCAACACCGCTTCCGACGTCATTTTGAGTATTGGACAGAGACCCTCCATCCACAGAAGAGGAGAGAAAGCTCATGAGCAAAATACCCTACGCATTGGTCGTAGGAAGTCTCATGTACGCAATGGTGGCGACCCGGCCAAACCATGCTTGTCGTAGGGGTTGTCAGTTGGTACATGTTAGAACCTGGACGAAAGCACTAGGAGGTTGTAAAGAACATATTCCAATACCTACGAGGCACGGAAGACCTACAACGGACATTCAGATTGGATAATTCGACTACGCCGACTAAGAAGGAAATCCGACTACGCCTGAAATCCAAACAATTGGAAGTCTACATCAGGTTACGTCTTTACCTATGGTGGCGATGCCATATCATGAAGGTCGAAATTACAAGATTGTAAGTCACTCTCAACAATAGAGGCCGAGTACATAGCCGCATTGGTAGTAGCCAAGGAAGCCATCTGGTTGCATCGACTATTGGCTATTTTTTTGGCTAAAGGCCAAATCGACCATCCAACGCCAACCCTCTATTGCGACTCACAAAGCGTAATACAACTCATCAGGAACCCGGTATACCATGCTAAAATGAAGCATATTGAGGTGAGGTACCATCACATTCAGGAGCTCATCAATGACAAGAAGCTCGAAGTCCGAAAGGTGGATACCAAGGTGAACATCGCTGACAGCCTAACAAAGCCACTTCTAGATCAATGCTTCAATGCACTAAGAGGACACATGGGACTACAACAAGTGAGTGAGAAAAGAAGAGCCGAAAGGAAAGCAGAAGGTAAGTTAAAGAACGAAACTGCCAAACAAGTTGAACAGACGAACTCGAAGGAGCTAGTTAGTCTGAAGGTTGAAGTTGTAGCTGAGTTGTCGATGAATCGACATGGGTGGTCAGTTCAGGTGCATCATTCCACCTGAACCCCGACCGGAAGTGCTTCTCATCATACAAGGCAGGAGACCACGATCTCGTAAAGATGGGAAATGAAGGAGCATGTCGAATTGTCGGCATAGGAGATGTGTATTTGATGACATCGACCGGGTGTAGATTAGTGTTGAGAGATGTTCGACACATTTCGGAAGTCAGATTAAATCTGATATCAGTCGGCCAATTGGATGACGAAGGCTACACGGGTAGCATCCGGAATGACATCATGAAGTTCTGCAAAGGGAGCATGATTGTGGCCCGAGCCCGGAAAACAAATGCACTGTATTTGATGCATGCTCGATTATGCCAAAACGAGGTAAATGTGGCAGCCGACACAACTGGTGAGCTATGGCATAAGAGGTTGTGCCACATGAGCCAGAAGGGAATGCAGATGCTAGCCGAGAAATATCTCGTGCCGGAGATGAAGAAAGTGCATTTGGACAAATGTGCCGATTGTTTGGCTGGTGTCAGGAGCAGTACTAAGACAGAGAAGTACTGTCAGGAACAATACTAAAACAGAGAAGGAATTAGTACTAAAATATGCGGATTAGTACTAAGGGAGGTGTAGAACTCTTGAGGGAAGGAAAGAGTGAGTGAGAGAGAGAGATCGAGAGAGAGAGAGAATGAGGATAACAAAAGATATATTATGTTAAGGGAATATACAATAGTAGCTAGGAGGCTTAAGACTAACGTTGAACCGATTTGGTTCGAAATAATGCCTTGTGCCTCCTTTTATAGTGTTCTTAGGAGTACTCCTAAAGTTTCTAGAATGTTCCAGAGAAATCTGGAATATACATCAATTTTCTATAGTAAAACTTAAATGAAAATAATATTTTTTGTATTAGAATACATAGCTTAATGGTAAGAGCTCGACTCATGTAACATAAAGTCATGGGTTCGAGTCTTGTCATATCATGACACTATCTCCCTTTTAAAACGATGAGTGTCACGAGTCGTTTTGGATTGAGGACCCGGTTTGTCTGGATATTGACGATGGAAGTCTTCCAAAAGAGCACGAGCATTGGTCACATTCTCTATCAGTTCCCAGGTACGCTTGCTGGGACTATATCCTAGCCAATCAACTAAATAGTAGAGCTTGTTGCAAACAATCTTGGAATCGAGGATGGCGGTAACCTCATACTCAGGTCCATCTTCAAGTTCGATCGGGGGTGGAGGTGGTTTAATACGACCTGGGATGATGCTGTCTTGATAGGGTTCTAGGAGAGAACTATGGAACACCGGGTATCCGTAGCTGCGGAGGTAGATCGAGATGAAAAACAACATCATTAATCTTTCCGATAATACGGAAAGGACTTAATCACCGATAATCCAACTTCTCGCACGGGCGAGTAATCTTGATGTGTCGTTGTAGTAGCCACACTTGATCTCTAATGTCAAAATAGGATGGAAGCTGATGACAATCTGCGTAAACCTTGTGTGTTTGTTGAGCTTGCTGTAGATGAGTAGATAAATCCGCTTGTATCTTACGTAGCCGCTCCAAACGATCATCTACACAAGGATTTGTAGGTAACTCTAGGGTTTCAAATACACACCACCGGGGGTGACAACCCGTGTAAGCATAAAATGGTGTCACCTTTGTCGATGAGTGGGTAGAGTTATTATACGCAAAATCGGTGAAGTGGAGAATATCCGCCCAGTCATCTTGATGATAGCTTAAAAAGCACCCAAGATATTGCTCCAACGTTTGATTTGTTCATTCTGCTTGGCCGTCTGTTTGCGAGTGGTAACTAGAGGAGAGGTTACAAGTGACCTTAAGCATTTTAAAGAGGTGCTTCCAGAACTTCGAGACGAACTGGGGTCTGTGGTCGCTGATGATACTATTGGGAAGGCCATGATGCCGACATACTTCACACAGGACAATTTTGGCGGTTTCTTCACTGGAGATTTCCTTAGTTCATGGTAGGAAATGGGCCATCTTCGTATATCGATCTACTACTGTTAAGATCGCATCGAATCCCTTAGAGACCGGAAGATCTGTGATGAAATCTAGGGCAATGGATTGCCATGGCTTGCTTGGAATTGGTAATGGTTCTAATAAACCATATGGGTGATGCCTTGGCATTTTTGCTTTGCAACATGCATCACAAGTCCGAACAAAATCTTCGACAAATTGTTGCATATGGGGCTACCAGAATGATCGTTGTACTAAATCTAGTGTTTTAGTACTACCAAAATGCCCAGATGTATATGTGTCATGACAGTTTTGGACTACTTGAAAGCGACAAGTACCATTAGGAACATACAAGAGTTTCTTAAAGAATAGTATTCCATCATGACATTCAAATTGTCGATAGTTCGTACCTAGTTGTTGCGACTGTGAACAAGATGCTCGAGAGGGATAGAATGGCTTGAGCGAAAGCATCTGTCTTCAAGTCCTCACGTATGGTATCGATAACGTGGGAATCCAAGGGCATACCGAAGACCTGTGTTGCTTGCAGTCGTGCCGGTCCCAATATTACTTGCTTTTGGTTATCGAAAGCCGGCTCGCCTGGACGCGGTGCTAGATACGAGCGCCGTGATAATGCATTTTCCTTCCCTTGTTGCTTCCCTGGACGGTTGAGAATCAAGCTCAACCTAGTCTAGTGTGTGAACACACCCTTGAGAGTGTGCACTCAAAGGTCAAAAGTCACCACTCTTATCTACACGTTAACTATGTGTCATAGAATCATATTCTATGACACATAACTAATGAGTTTTCACATTCCCCATGACCCATGAGCTTTGGTAGTTAATGAAGAGAGAGAGTGACTATATAAATCACTCAACTCCTACTTTGTAATTAGTTCGGTTAATCTCCTTTGTAATATACATCGTCTTGAGTATTCTATTGTTGTTCAAATCCATCTATCTTGTGTTTCTCTCTCTCTCTCTAGCTCTCTCTCTCTCTCTCACACACACACACACACACACACACACACACACACACACACACTCACAACACATATCTCTAGTATATTCCGCTGCACAAGAATCACCATCGATTCTTTACATGGTATCAAAGCGGTTTAGTAGCTTGATCTGCCCATCCGCGTGTATTGAGCTCTACGCCGACGTTCAAGAAGAACCGGCTCGTTCGCTATCGTAGTCTGATTACATAGTTCGTATTCAAAGAGAGAAGAAGAAGGAAGAAATCTACATCGAACACCATGAATACTCAAATGGGGAGCGCTCTCCCTAGCGAGAAGTTGGACCGAAACAACTTCGCATCTTGGGAGTACAAAATGCATCAATACCTTGTTGGTTAAGGCTATTGGAGCTACATCAAAGGAGCACAAGAAAACCGGCCTGACCCGAAAGACGCTGACTATGCAACATGGGAGCAAGCGGCGAGTTGAGTAATGTATTTCTTGGCGACATGTGTTCACGACCACATGCTCGGTAACATTCGAGAAGCTGAGACGCCGAAGGAAGCGTGGAAAAATCTACGAAAGATTTTCGCCACCAACATGACTGCGAGGAAGCTTCAACTCCGCCAAGAGTTGAATAACATCCAACAAAGGGATATGTCCATCACAAGCTACACCTTGAAGATCAAGGAGCTTTGTGATGTACTCGGCTCAATAAGCGTCAATGTGGAGGATGACGAAATGGTGCAAATATGCCTTGGCGGCCTTGCACCATGATTCGGCACGATGCGGACCACCGTACTAGCACAGGAGAATCCACCCTCCTTCTTCGATCTTCAATCTATGTTACTGGTCGAAGAGAATCATGTTCGAATAAGGAGCAACGCCTCGGAAGGCCACATGCTCTACACGCATTCTAATGGAGGAAGAGGACGCGGCCGAGCAAGAGGCCGATTCGGCCAAGGACGAGGCGGTGGACGAGGTATGACTTACGACAACAACTCCCAATTTCGACAACAAGACGGAAGCCATTGAGGAACCTTTGGAAGAAGGGGGAGCTTCCATTCCGGTTCGAGTCGACAAACTCAATCGAATGCGGATATTGCGTAAAAATTGGCCATCATGAAGAAGAGTGCCGGAAGAAGATGCGCGAGTCAACTTCCACAAGCCGACAACTCACAAATTATGCCACTAACTTTGATTATGAAGACCTTGGCGGAATGTTCGTGATGAGACATAGAGCAAATTCTATGTCGGCCTCTACTTCGACTAATGCCTCCAATCTGAAAGATGTATGGTTCGTCGACTCCGGTGCTTCGAACCATATGACGTCCCGTCAAGAATGGTTCTGAGACTTACGAGAGCCGTATCAACCCGGTTATGTCGAGACCGAAGATGACACCACTCATCCTATTCTACATATTGGCAATGTCCCATTCGGGGAAGATGACGAACAAACTTGCATAAAAAATGTATTACATGTACCCACCATAACGAAGAATTTGGTCTCGATCCGCCAAATAGTGGAGCAAGAGATGCAAGTTTGATTTAACTAAGGTGGTTGCTTCATCGAGAAGGAAGGCCGACTCATCGCTCGGGGTCTAAGGGAAGGTAGAATGTTTATCCTCGAGTCAAACGAGGTGAAATCGGCCATGTAGACAGAGGGCCTCAAATCTGACATCGACATAGAGTTATGGCATAAAAGAATCGGCCATATCAATCTCAACAAATTCAAGGTGATGCAATCAAAAGGAGTCGTCATCGGGCTCCCGAACTTCAAAGATAAAGAGATTGAAGGAGTATGTGAAGCATGCCAATTCGGCAAGCAATATCGGCACCTGTTCTCGAAGGAGAGGAAGGTGAGCAAAGGCCTATTGGACGTAGTCCAATCGGATGTGTGGGGACCGGCACAGACGATTACGTTCGGAGGATGTCGGTACTATGTTACCTTCATCGACGACTTCTCTAGATACACATGGATCTTTCCCATGAGGATGAAGAGCGAAGTGTTTACACACTTCCAAAAATTCAAAAGCGAAGTCGAAAAGACAACTGGGCGTCATGTACAATGTCTTCGGTCAGACGGAGGAAAGGAATACTTCTCCGATGCGTTCACAACATATCTTCGAAAAGAAGGAATTCGGCGAGAATTCACTTGTCGTCACACACCGCAACAAAACGGAGTGGCTGAACGAAAGAATCGGCACATCCTTGAAGTAGCACGGGCCATGATGAAAGAAAAGCACATGCCGAAGTCGTACTGGGAAAAAGCGGCTAACACGGCCGTATACCTCATGAATCGGTGTACGACATCGGGTGTGCACGAACTTACTCCACACGAGAAGTTTTTCAGAAAGAAGCCGGATCTGTCACATGTTCGGATATTCAGCTCCATTGCATACGTGCACATCCCCGACGAGAAGTGACAAAAGCTCGGCCCGAAGTCAGAGAAATGTATCCTTATAGGATACTCACTGGAGTAAAAGGGGTACAAGTGCTATAACCCCTCAACTTGGAAGGTTTGTGTAAGTTGGGATGTCGTCTTTGACGAATCAACATCATGGTACAAACCCGAGCCGATTCCTCCTAAATCATCTATGAACGACCTCGACAACACATACGATGATCAACTAAGGTCAATACCCGAGGAGAGTCCTATCTCAACCAGATTGAGCGGTGTCGCGTTGCTACGCGTGTGCGTGGAGAAACGAGGCGGGACCACCGGGGTCTTGAACCGAAGAGCAGGTGATAGGAGGGGAAAGAGAAAGAGAGAGATGACCGGTAACGTATGAGCAAAGAAACACAGGGACACGGCCCGTCAACGCAGAAAACACGAATGGACACAGAGATAGAGAGACACGAATGTTTGTATATTAACAAATGACACAAAACAACAGTGCACGCGAGCGATTACAACCGACCAGGCCGGCGAACAGATGCCGATGCCTGTTCGTCTGCGCACGAAAGGGGATAGGATGGAGGTGTTTCCGGAAGCACACGGGCGTTCCTCGAAGCAGCGCGAGCCTCTCGAAATCCTGCAGAGAAGAGTGACGGAGAATGAACAGAGGAGAAGCGTTCGGTTACGGTTCGACAACACTTCGTCCTCCTCAATGCGCGATTCTTTCTCCCCTGCGTCTCCCTCTCCTTTATAGCGTCAAGAAGGGAGCCATCTCCCTCATTTACTTCCTACCTACCGAATCTAACTACCCAATATATACCTATGTACCTAATTCCCTATTATATACATTAAGGGCGCGCACGCGTGAAGAGCCGGTTCACGCGCGCTATGCACCGATTGCGCTAAGGGACGGTTTTCTTCACGACATCCGCCCCCACCTAACCGCGCATCCACCGGTATGCGCCAAAATTGGGTTTTGGTTGGAGAAAACCGGTCCGGGTTCTGGTTCTTCGTCCATCGGTTCGTCCTCTGCTTTGGACTGTTCGTCGTCGCTGTCCAGACCTCTTAGATCCGGTTCGCCGTCGTGGCGCTTCTTGAACGCTTTGATCCGCTTCCTTGCTACTGGTATCGCCATCCTCGTACCGTCGAGTTCCGCCAGGTGATACGTCCCGTTGTCGTTGGCGCTCGTTACCACGTAAGGCCCGAACCACCACTTCGCAAACTTCCGTGTTGCTCGGTTCAGGTTGTCGAGGCTGCTGTCGTAGACTAGCACCCAGTCGCCTTCCTCGATTTTCTTTGGTCGGAGCCGGTGCGTTCGGTCGAACCGGGCTTTGTTCTTCATCCTCGCCGTCCGAAGTCATTCCGCCGCTCGTTCCACGTCCTTTGGCCTCCGCTCGAGTTGCCGTATACGCGCCGCTAGCAGTTCTTCCCGACCCATCTCGCCTCTCCAGTCTACTGTCGCCCAAGAGGAGATCGTCCGTTCCATCGGTATGATCGGCTTCTGTCCGAACATGAGCTCTGACGGCATGAACCCGATTACCGAACTGTGCGTTGTCTGGTCCGCCCACAAGGCATAGGGTAACAGTCGTGGCCAGTTCCCGACCTGGCCTTCGCATGCTCGGACTAGCGCTTTGACGATCGGTCCGTGTCCGCGCTCCACCTTCCCGTTCGCCTTCGGATTGTACGCTGTGGTGAGCAAGAGCTTGACCCCTAACCGGTCGAACAACTCCTCGGCCTCTTCGGCGTCCAACTCCCCGCGGTCAGCCACGATCTTCCCGACGCACCCGTACCGACATATCACGTCCTCGATCAGGAACCGACACACGACCGCGGTCGTTTTGTTCTGCAGGGCTCGGCCTTCCCCCTGGTTCGTCAGGTCCTCCCGGGCCAGCATCAGATATTGCATCTGCCCTATGCCCATCGGCATCGTCACCAAATCTACCATCCATTTGAAGTGGATGGTCGGAGGGTATGTAGGGTGAAGCTCGTCCCGATGTCGGACTATGGAGTGTATCTGACAGCTCTCACAAGTCGTCACGAACTGATGCACGTCCCGGTATAGTCCCGACCACCAGTACTTCCCCTTTAGTTTCTCGAACGTGGCCCACGTCCCACGGTGTCCAGCCTAGGGGCTGTCGTGGTAGGCCTTCAGCAACTCCTCATGTTCCTCCTTCATCGCCAGTACTCGGAGCGGGATGCCGTTTCTCTTCTTCGGGTGCTTCCACAAGTATCCGTCCCGGAGAAAGAATCGGTACGCTTTCTTCCGGATCCGGTTGGCCTCGTCCTTTGTCCATGACGCGTCCGACGTCATCGTCCTTGAGAATCCTCCAATCTGCAGCCACTCCCCATCGTACTTGCTCTCGTTAAAATCGTTAAGCGCTGGAGTGCTCCCCCCCTCGGTTGTTACGTAAGCCGCCTCGAAGAAGTCCACGCCGACTTCCTCGTCCTCCGAAACCATGCCGCCCTCGTCGTCGAATCGCGCCCTCGAAAGCATGTCGACCATGGCATTGTCTTTCCCGGAAATGTGTCGTATTTCTGGATCCAGGGACTTGATGTACGCTATCCACCTGAGCATTGCCAGGTCCGGGGTTGCGCATCCGGAAACCATGCCGAGAATCGACAGGCAGTCCGTCTCGATAATCACGTCTGTCCCGATCAGATAGTCTTTATCGGCCTTCACCGCCGAAACGATACCCCAGAGTTCGCGTTTAACCTGGGCGTATCCTCGCTGTCGCTCGCTGAAGACCTTCGCACCGAACCGGATTGGGAACCGAATGCCATCCTCATCTTCTTGGTTGACAACCCATCCGATCCCGGTCGGACTCATATCTACTATTATGTAGACGGGAGTGTCTTTCTCGTAGACAGCCTTTCGGAGTGCCGGAGCTGTAGCAAGAGCCTCGTTCATCTTTCGGACCGACTCCGTATGCTCGTCTCGCCACTCGAATTTTCGCCCCTTTTTCAGCAACCCGTATAGCGGCTCGGCAACGTGGGCGTAATGCGGGATCCATATGTGGTAGAACGCGCATGCTCCCAAGAACCTCCGTACGTCCGTGACTGAGGTACAGTCGGGCTTCATTGCGAAGATGGCTTCCACCTTAGCCGGAGACGGTTTCCGGCCATACGGTCCGCATAGATGTCCGACGACCATGATCTCTGATTGCCCAAAGGCCGATTTCTCCCCGGAGAAGGTGAGCCTCGCGTCCTCTAGCCTCTGCAGCACCCTCTCGCAGTCGTCAATGTGTGTCGCCACGAACTTCCGGCATCCGTCCGGTCCGATCGTTTCGTCCTTTTTCTCCACCGGACATCCCTTGATCGGGATGTCGTCCAGGAATGGCATGGTGATGTCCGGGATACAATCCCTCAGCACGTTGTTCATCGCATTCACCATGTGGGCCACCGAGTTCGTCCCTCCTTGTGGTAGGGTACACATTCGCACTAGGCCGAGAGGAGTCCGCATCATCGTAATGTCTCTGCTCTCTACGACTAGTTGGAACTGATCGTACCCTGAGTACAGATCACCGACCGAGTAGATCGACCTTCCGGCGAAGGCCTCCACGAACTCGTCTATCGTTGGTCCGATTCCTGCGTTCCGAATGGTCACTCTGTTGACTGGTTGCAGGTCTTGAATGAAGCGCAACGTCCCGTTCTTCTTCGGTACGGTAAACCACCCGTTCGAGTACGGGGCACTCGACGGTTCGAGGATGCCCATATCGACTTTCTGCCTCAATAGCTCCATCAGCTCCGGGATGTGAGCTCTCGGTACCAGAATTGGTTTGAGATTCCACGGCACATGCGGTACCGTGAATATCACCATCGGCTTCAAGACTGTCGGGTCTACGCACCCGATCTCTCCCGGTGAGAATGCGAAGGCTTTCCCGTGCCTTCCGAGCATTCTCTGAAACCGGTCTTCTTCCGCCGGCAGTAGGAACCTGCCCCCCCCCGATTTTGAGCTCCCGTCGCGTTCTATCGGTGAAGGTGTGTCCTATGCAGGCCGGATCTCGTAAACTGGGGTCCGACGCGACCCCCTTGATTCGCAACTCGTTGCCCTCCGGTAAGGGTGCCGCGACTGGCCTTACCTTCCGGTCCACAGTCTTATACTTCGTGTTAACCCGGGCCGTCTGATCCGACTCGAGCCCTCGACTGAAGTCAGCGATGACTTCGTACATCTCTTTTGAACAAACCGGTATCGTCCGGTCCTCTTTAAGGCCCTCTCCGACCACCTCTCGCAGTATTCCCAAGGTATCGTCGAAGGAGACCGCCTCCATGGCTCCGTTGATTTCCTCGCTGGGCCCGAGAACTCCGCACGCCCGAAGTCGCTCTTCCGCCCTTGTCTTTTCTCGGTCAACGACGCCGACTATCGTACACCCTCCGTTGTCGGAGAAACAAAACTCCCTACTTATGGTACAAGGTTTTTTCGGTTTCGCCTCTATCGTACATTTGTGGGGTTTTCCCGGAGTGTCCGGACTATCGCGGCCCCATGCCTTGGCAGCCCTCTCTAAAAATCCTCTCGGTTTTCGCCACCGAGGGACTCGCGGTTTCACTCGTGGTTCGGTCGCACCGTCAGGAACTGGACCGAATGACGATCGTCCTGACTCTTGACCCTCGCGTAAGCTGACCCGTTGTCCAGCACCTTGGTCTCCATTCGCGCTGCCGTAATGTACGGTTCTCCCAGTATGACCGGGTGCGAGGACGTCTCCTGCACAAAGAAGTGCTGGTCTATCTCGACGTCGCCGATCTTGACTCGCACGTTTGGGCAGGCCCCGTGTAGTTCCTCGGTGGCGCACGTCACCGCCCGTATCTTCCACCCGTGCTTAGTGTTGATCGGCCATTTCCCCTTCTTGTAGAAGTCCATGGACATCAGGTTTATTTCGGAGCCATGGTCCACCAGCGCCACCACCGGTTCCTGAACATCCCCGATCTTCACTGGGGTTTCCGTGGTCGCTCGGGCCCAGTGTGGCCTCGAATAGTGGCTCTCCGCCCACTTGTCTTCCAGCGCCATGTCCTCTATGTGCGCCGTCCGCACCTCAACCAGCCTTTCCGGTTCTGCCTCCGTCGACATCCTCTTCCTCTTCACCAAGTCTACGATGGAGTCGTGGAACTCCTTCTTGGCGATTCCGAGCACCTCTCGTAACGACAGTTCCACCTTGCTGTCGAGGATTTGTTCTTCCAGGAGCTTTTGTAGGTCCGTGGTCCTTTCGATCTCCATGCCCAACCGGTATCCGCCCTTCTTGTGGTTATCCCGGGCACTGGTCTCACCGGCCTCGTTCTGTTTCGGCCTGAATCGGGTTTCGTATCTCTGTGAGGGTCCGGCCCCTCCGGTTTTACCTACCCGTTTGTCTTCAACCAGAGCCTCGTAGTTTTGGCAAGCTGCTTTGACAAAACCCGTCTTTTCTTCAACCTGGTCACTCCACCTGGTTACCTCTTGGACCCGCTTCTCCGCGCGGTCCGCCTCGTCTCTCTTTAGTCGGGCACCGGCGAGGCCTTCCAGTACCGTCGGCCAGAACTTGGCTTTGCTCTCCTTCCGGGCCTCGCTGCCTCCGACCCGAATACCGGCTGACGCTGAGTAGTGGACGGTCTCCGCGTTGTCGTGAAGAATTTCGGCCATAGGCGAAAATCGGGAAACATTGTCTACATCGGCGGGGTGCAGCGTGTGTACGCACCCATGTACATTTGGTGTGAATATCGAGGGCGCCTTTATGGCGCCGAAGAGTAGTCAAGTCGGGACATACGATCCCATGGAAGTCGGGATTAGTCCCACATTGTAACGCATCCCTCTCCTTGTTCTATAAAAGGGAGGGAACGCCTTTTGTGAAAGGGGTTGCCCATTTTGGATTAGAGGGTATACCGGTAGGTTTAGGGTTAGGGTTCTTCTGCTTCTTCTGCTTCCCCTTCGTGTTCGTTTAGGGTTGGCTGCAGCTTAAGTCGGCGACGCGGTCGACGTAAGACCAAGATACTAATGGTGGCGGCGAGGTGACGAAGGCAAGGGCTACGGAAGAGCGGTCTGCGGAGGATCCTTCACACCGGTTCTAGAGACTTCGGTAGTCGGCGATGCGGTCGATGTAAGACCAAGATACTGACGGTGGCGGCGAGGTGACGAAGGCAAGGGCTACGGAAGGGCGGTCTGCGGAGGATCCTTCACACCGGTTCTAGAGACTTCGGCAGTCGGCAACGCGGTCGACGTAAGACCAAGATACTGACGGTGGCGGCGAGGTGACAAAGACAATGGGCATAAGGAAGTCCGGTCCTACGGGATCCCCACACTTAACCAGAGACTCCGGTAGTTCGGCCAACGTGGCAACATGGGACCGAGAGAGAAGGTTGGTGGCGGCAGGAAACGGGACCCGACTACGCGGTGTCGGGGTTGCTACGCCCTTGCGTGTAGAAAGGAGGAGGGACCACGGGGGTCTTGAACCGAAGAGCAAGAGAGAGAGGAGTAAGAGAGAGAGACCCGATTACACAGAACCGAAGATCCGATTGCGCAGAACCGACGATTGCACAGGGACACGGCCCAACAAACAGAGATCACAAATAAACGCCGACGCAGATGGACGCAACAACGAAAGATATGTACTTATGAATGCAAGAAAATAACAGACTAAAGTATTACAACCCACGGTGGGGCACGAAATATACACTAACGAAAACGAACAGGGCGGCGAACAGATGCCGACCCCTGCATGTCGCGACGCACAGAAAGGGAAAACAGGTCGGAGGTGCTGCAGGACGCACTCGGGGCGTTCCACGGAACAGCGCAAGCCTCCTCGAAACCTGCACAGGTACGCGATGGAGCAGAAGACAGAGAAAGCAGGAGTGAGAGAGAAGCTCCGAAATCGGTTCGGCAGCACTTCGTCCTCTCCGCGCGAGATACCCCACTTCTATTCTTCCTCTTCCTTTTATAGCCCGTCAAGAGGCCGTTTGGCATTAACTGCATACCAACCGAATCTACCCACCTAGGATCCTCGTATGTACCTACTTCGTCCTTAGGTACTTCTTGGCGCGCGTGTGTGTGTAGAGCCGTTTCCCACGCCTTGTTCCTCCGATTCCTCTTGTGGGCGGTTTTCTTCACGACATCCGCCCCCACCTAACCGCGCATCCACCGGCATGCGCCAAATTAAGTTGGCACGGAGAAAACCGGCCCGCCTTTACTCTTCGCCTGCCGGCCCTTCCTCGGCCTCGGGTCGGTCGTCGCTGCTGTCCAGGAGAATCGGGTCGGGTTCGTCGTCGTGCCGCTTCTTGAAAGCTTTGATCCTCTTCCCGGCCACGGGTATCGCTATTCTCGTACCGTCGAGTTCCGCCAGATGATACGTCCCGTTGTCGTTGGCGCTCTGTACCGTGTACGGCCCGAACCATCTCCGTGCGAACTTCCGCGTTGCTCGGTGCTGGTTGTCGAGGCTGCTGTCATAGACGAGCACCCAGTCACCTTCTTCGATCTTCTTCGGTCGGAGTCGGTGCGTTCGGTCGAACCTGGCTTTGTTCTTTATCCTCGCCACCCGGATCTTTTCTGCAGCCGTCTCCACGTCCTCCGGTCTCCGCTCGAGTTGTCGTATACGCGCTGCCAACAACTCCTCCCGGCTCATCTCGTCCCTCCAGTCGACCGTTGCCCACGAGGAGATTGTTCGTTCCATCGGCATGATCGGCTTCTGGCCGAACATGAGCTCTGTCGGCATGTACCCGGTTACCGAACTGTGCGTAGTCCGGTCGGCCCACAAAGCATAAGGTAGAAGTCGCGGCCAGTTACCGACTTGGCCTCCGCATGCCCGAACCAGCGCCTTAACGATCGGCCCGTGTCCGCGCTCCACCTTTCCATTCGCCTCCGGGTTGTACGCAGTGGTGAGCGAGAGCTTGACTCCCAGCCGATCGAACAGCTCCGCGGCTTCCTCGGCGTCCAACTCCCCTCGGTCAGCCACGATCTTCCCGACACACCCGTACCGGCATATCACGTCCTCGATCAGGAACCGACACACGGCCGCGGTCGTCTTGTTCTGAAGGGCTCGGCCTTCCACCTGGTTCGTCAGGTCTTCCCGCGCTAGGACCAGATACCGCATCTGTCCTACCCCCATCGGCATCGTCACCAGGTCTACCATCCATTTGAAGTGGATAGTCGGAGGGTACGTAGGGTGAAGCCCGTCCCGGTGTCGGACTATCGAGTGCATCTGACAACTCTCGCAAGTTGACACGAACCGATGCACGTCCCGGTACAATCCCGGCCACCAGTACTTCCCCTTCAGCTTCTCAAACGTCGCCCACGTTCCACGGTGTCCAGCCCAAGGGCTGTCGTGGTAGGCCGCCAGTAGCTCCTCCTGTTCTTCCTTCATCGCCACCACCCGGAGCGGGACGCCGTTCCTCTTCTTCGGGTGCTTCCACAAATGCCCATCTCGGAGAAAGAATCGATATGCTTTCTTCCGGATCCGGTTGGCCTCGTCCTTTGTCCATGACGCATCGGGCGTCATTGTCTTCAAAAACCCGCCGATCTGCAGCCACTCCCCGTCGTACTTGCTCGCGTCGAACTCGTTAAGCGCCGGAGTGCTCATCCCGTCGGTCGTTATGTACGCAGTCTCGAAGAAGTCCACGCCGACCTCTTCGTCCTTCGAAACCATGCCGTCCTCGTTATCGAATCTCGCCCTTGAAAGCATGTCGGCCATGGCGTTGTCTTTCCCGGAAATGTGTCGTATTACCGGGTCTAGGGACTTGATATACGCTATCCACCTGAGCATTGCCAGGTCCGGCGTCGCGCATCCGGAAACCATGCCGAGGATCGGCATGCAATCCGTCTCTATGATTACCTCCGTCCCGATCAGATAGTCTTTGTCGGCCTTCACCGCCGAAACGATACCCCAGAGTTCGCGTTTAACCTGGGCGTATCCTCGCTGCCGTTCGCTGAGGACCTTCGCGCCGAAACGGATCGGAAACCGGTTGCCGTCCTCGTCTTCTTGGTTGATGACCCACCCGATTCCGGTCGGACTCGTGTCAACCGTTATGTACACTGGGGTGCCCTTCCCGTAGACGGCCTTTCGGAGCGCCGGTGCTGCCGAAAGAGCCTCCTTCAGCTTCCGGACCGACTCCGTGTGCTTGTCTAGCCATTCGAATCTTCGCCCTTTCCTCAGTAATCCGTATAGCGGCTCCGCAACGTGGGCGTAATGCGGGATCCATATGTGGTAGAATGCGCATGCCCCCAGGAATCTTCGTACTTCCGTGACCGAGCTGCAGTCGGGCTTCATCGCGGAGATGGCTTCTACCTTTGCCGGAGACGGTTTCCGGCCGTATGGTCCGCACAGGTGTCCGACCACCATGATTTCTGACTGCCCGAAGGCCGACTTCTCCCCGGAGAAGGTGAGTCTCGCATCCTCTAGCCTTTGCAGCACCTTCTCGCAGTCGTCGATGTGCGTCGCCACGAATCGCCGGCATCCGTCCGTCCCGATCGTCTCGTCCTTTTCTTCCACCAGGCATCCCTTGATCGGGATGTCGTCCAGAAACGGCATGGTGATGTCCGGGATACAATCCCTCAGAACCTTGTTCATCGCATTCACCATGTGGGCCACCGAGTTGGTCCCTCCTTGCGGCAGTGTACACATCCGAACTAGGCCGAGGGGAGTTCGCATCGTCGTAATGACTCTGCTCTCCACGGCTAGCTGGAACTGGTCGTACCCTGAGTATAGATCCCCGACCGAGTAAATTGACCTTCCGGCGAAGGCCTCCGCGAACTCGTCTATGGTCGGTCCGATCCCTGCGTTCCGAATGGTCACTCGATTGACCGGCTGCAGGTCCTGGATGAAGCGCAACGAACCGTTTTTCTTCGGTACGGTAAACCATCGATTCGAATATGGGGCGCTCGACGGCTCGAGAATTCCCATATCAACTTTCTGCCTCAACAGCTCCATCAACTTCGGGATGTGAGCTCTCGGAACCGGGATTGGCTTGAGATTCCATGGTACATGCGGTACCGTGAATATCACCATCGGCTCCACGATCGTCGGGTCAACGCACCCGATTTCCTCCGGCGAGAATGCGAAGGCTTTCCCGTGCTTTCCGAGCATTCTCCGAAACCGGTCTTCCTCCGCCGGCAGTAGGAACCCGCCCCCACCGATTTTGAGCTCTCGGAGCGTCTCGTCGGTGAAGGTGTGCCCTATGCAGGCCGGATCTCGTAGACTAGGGTCCGATGCAACCCCTTTGATTCTCGACGCGCTGTCCTCCGGTAAGGGTGCCGCGACTGGCCTTACCTTCCGGTCCACAGTCTTGTACTTGGTACTTACGTGGGCCGTCCAAACTGACTCGAGCCCTCGACCGAAGTCCGCGATGACTTCGTACATCTCCTCGGAACACACCGGTATCGTCCGGTCTTCGTTAAGGCCTTCTTCGACTACCTTTCCCAGCATTCCCAAGGTGTCGTCGAATGAGACCGCCTCCACGGCTCCGTTGATTTCCTCGTCAGGGCCGAGAACTCCGCACGCTCGAAGTCTCCCCTCCGCCTTTGTCTTCTCTCGGCCGCCGATGCCGACTATCGTACACGCTCCGCTGTCGGAGAACAAAAATTCCCTACCTACGGTACAAGGTTTCTTCGGTTTTATCGTACAGGTGTGGGGTTTTCTCGGGGTGTCCGGACTGTCGCGGCCCCACGCCTTGGCAGCCCTCTCTAAAAATCCTCTCGGTTATCGGAACCGAGGGAGTCGCGGTTACGCTCGTGGTTCGGCCTAACCGTCAAAAACTGGACCGAATGGCGCCCGTCCTGGCTCTTGACCCGCGCATAGGCCGAACCATTGTCCAGCACCTTGGTCTCCATCCGAGCCGCCGTGATGTACGGCTCTCCCAGTATGACGGGGTGCGATGACGACTCCTGCACGAAGAAGTGCTGGTCTATCTCGACATCGCCGATCTTGACCCGTACATTCGGGCAGGCCCCGTGAAGTTCCTCGGTGGCGCGCGTCGCCGCCCTTATCTTCCACCCGTGCTTGGTGTTGATCGGCCATTTGCCCTTCTTATAGAAGTCCATGGACATCAGGTTGATTTCCGATCCGTGGTCCACCAAAGCTACTACCGGTTCCTGGACATCGCCGATCTTTACCGGGGTTTCCGTGGTCGCTCGGGCCCAGTGTGGCCGCGAATAGTGGCTCTCCGCCCACTCGTCTTCCAGCGCCATGTCGTCCAGGTGCGCCGTCCGCACCTCTACCGGTCTTTCCGGTTCCTCCTCCGTCGACAGCCTCTTCCGCTTGACCAAGTCCACGATGGAGTCGTGGAACTCTTTCTTCGCGATTCCGAGCACCTCCCGTAATGACAGCTCCACCTTGCTGTCGAGGATCCGCTCCTCTAGGACCTTTCGTAAGTCCGTGGTTCTTTCTATCTCCGTCCCCAGACGGTACCCGCCCTTCTGGGGTTTATCTTGCGTACCGGCCCCGCCGGCTTCGTCCCGTCGTGGCCCGGACCGGGTCTCGTATCGTTGTGAGGGCCCGGTCATCCCGGGTTTCCCCACCCGCTTCTCTTCTACCAGAGCCTCGTAGTTCCGGCAAGCGGCTTCCACGAAGCCCGTCTTTTCCTCGACCGGGTCGCTCCACCCGGTCATCTCCCGTACCCGTTTCTCCGCACGGTCCGATTCCTCCCTTTTAAGCCCGGCACCGGCAAGGCCTTCCAGCATCGTCGGCCAGAATCCGGCTTTGCTTTCCTTTCGGGCCTCGCCGCCCCCGACTCGAATACCGGCCGACGCCGAGTAGTGGACGGTTTCCGCATGTCGGGCCGCCGCCTCTTCCATCAACCTCTTCATTCCGCCTCGCCCGTCGTTTCGGTTTAGGGCCCTTCTCGTGTCGTTGGCGTGAACCCGGCCTTCCCATAGGTACACCACCCGGTTCCTCAGCGCCTCTGCGAAGTCGCCGCAGTCTTTTCGGATGTGGCCGACCCCGTCGCACCACATGCACCTGTTCCCTGCCGCCGGCCGTCGGTCACGAGCAGGTCCTCCGCCTTCTCTGCGGGCTTGTGCGATTTGGAGGTCTTTTATCGCCCTCGTCAGTTCCTCCAACGCAGCTCCTCCAGTCGAGCCTCTGATCACGCCGGTCGCAGCTGAACCGGATTCCAGCCACTCCCGAGTCTCTTCCCTTCGCACCGGCTGCGCCGGCTCGAGTTTCCTCGCCGCAACTGAGCCCGACCCGGTTGCTCTGTCATCCTCCCATTCTCGCCGTTTGTCGAAACGGCCGCAGGCTCTCTTGACCGCCGCCCAGTCGGCTGTCAGCCCGTCTTCGGTCTCTAGCAGGGCGCCCACGTGACTCCGATCCCTCTCGTCAACCGATTTGACGAACAGCAGGACCCGGCTTGTATCCAGGACCATCCTGTCAAGCGCTGAAAGGCGCGCGAAGTTCTCCTCGAACTCCCGGAGGAGTGCCGACGCATTCCTTCCTTTCCCGGGAGACTCCACCCACTCCATGAAGCTTCGCTTCGAAAGCCGGAGCGCGTCGTCCAGTCCGTATTTTTCCAGGAGCCGACCTTCGAACTCCACCCAGGTACGGCTCTCCGCCCGCACCTCGAGCACCTCCGCGTGGATGCTCGGCATCGCCACTCGGGGAAAACCGGCAAGACACCTGTCTTCCGGAATGTCCCGCATTAACATTTCCGCACCGTAGGACGCCAGGTACTTCGTGGCATCTTTTCCGGTGAATCGACCGATCGTTCCGACGACCGCCTCAATAGCTCTATCGAGGGCGCCGGTGCCCTCGCGCGCGCTTACTATCCGATCCACGGCCGAAGCCATGGCCTCTGCAAGATCCGCCCCCTTCATTTCCTACTCTTCTGCCGCCTCTTTCACGTCGGGTTCACCAAGATGTCGGGGTTGCTACGCCCTTGCGTGTAGAAAGGAGGAGGGACCACGGGGGTCTTGAACCGAAGAGCAAGAGAGAGAGGAGTAAGAGAGAGAGACCCGATTACACAGAACCGAAGATCCGATTGCGCAGAACCGACGATTGCACAGGGACACGGCCCAACAAACAGAGATCACAAATAAACGCTGACGCAGATGGACGCAACAACGAAAGATATGTACTTATGAATGCAAGAAAATAACAGACTAAAGTATTACAACCCACGGTGGGGCACGAAATATACACTAACGAAAACGAACAGGGCGGCGAACAGATGCCGACCCCTGCATGTCGCGACGCACAGAAAGGGAAAACAGGTCGGAGGTGCTGCAGGACGCACTCGGGGCGTTCCACGGAACAGCGCAAGCCTCCTCGAAACCTGCACAGGTACGCGATGGAGCAGAAGACAGAGAAAGCAGGAGTGAGAGAGAAGCTCCGAAATCGGTTCGGCAGCACTTCGTCCTCTCCGCGCGAGATACCCCACTTCTATTCTTCCTCTTCCTTTTATAGCCCGTCAAGAGGCCGTTTGGCATTAACTGCATACCAACCGAATCTACCCACCTAGGATCCTCGTATGTACCTACTTCGTCCTTAGGTACTTCTTGGCGCGCGTGTGTGTGTAGAGCCGTTTCCCACGCCTTGTTCCTCCGATTCCTCTTGTGGGCGGTTTTCTTCACGACAGCGGAAGACACGAGGAGAGTCCGGGAGGGACTCAAACAAAAGGCACCCAACTTTCGGCAAGCATAGAAACGGAGTCCGGTCCTATGGGACCCTCACACCGATCCGGAGGCTCCGACAGTTCGGCCAACGTGACAACGTAAGATCGAGGGAGAAGGACGGTGGCGGCAGGGAACGAGACTCGACGACACGAGGTATCGGAAGGAGCCGATAGGGGTGAACACGGGGAGGTGTGTCAGACTGGAAAGGCACACCTTGAACAGAACAAGAGTCTCGCAAATGGCCATCACGGGCCGGATCGAAGCGTGACTACGGGACGGTGCTCAACGCGGGCGAGGCCGAACGAAGGAAGCGGAAGACGGCACAAGGAAGGTGCCGAGAACAAAGGGACAAGTGCCTAGTGCACGACGACGGGAAGGGCCAAGCGGGCTACTGCGGGATGTTCCTCGGATGCAAAGGACACCGGTATGCGGGAGAACAACGATGCACGATCAGGCCAGAATGGGGCCGATGAGGAGTGTAACATAGGCAGTACCAAACGACAGACGAGGGTAGTGGCACACGGAGGTGCCGGAGCGGGAAGGCGAGCGCGGAGAAGGCCGGAAAGGGATCCTCCACACCGTTCCGGAGACCATGGCGGTCCGAGCCGACGCGGCGATGTAAGACCATGGAGAAGGAAGGCGGCGGCGGAAGGACGAAGGCCACGCGAAACACCATCGGGACATCACGATTCGACAACGGAGGCCAAGCGGGCTGCCACGGGCATTCCTCTAGCGGAGGACATTGGGCATATGGCGGTGTTAACTCTTCGGGCTGGACAATGGCCTAACACAGGGTGTCTACGGGAGACACTTCACCAAAGGGTGTTACGGCAACCGAATTAGACTTCAACGCTTAATCCGACTTAATTAAGTTACTTATTAGGATCGTCTTTCATAACACGCGTAAGATATAACAATTAAGACAGAACGATAATTAACACAGAGAGATAACAACGCTTAAGCTTTCATTAATTAACTGCTCCCTATTACATTGTATCCGGGCCTTTAAATAGGTTTCCGGTCTGTATTACAAAACGGTGCCATTCGCACCTGTTCGGGATCGGTCCGGATCCGGAACGGCATACCGATTCCGGTCCGTCCGTCCACACTCATAGCTTAATTACAACCACATTCCTACTACTTAATTAGCTCTCCGTTTCCCACTCTGGACTCCTTTGCCGGCCGGTAACACATGGCACGCCCGTGGGACAGTACCTTGTAAGTCGAATCCACAACCGACCCTTGCTATTCTTCGTCCAAAATGTCCAGAATGCTTTGTTCGAGAGGCTCCAATGGTTCATCTGGAAGTGGTTGTTGTTGTTGTTGTTGTTGTTACTGCTCTGTTGCTGTCTGCTGCGGCGGGTCCGTTGGTGGTTGCTGCGGCTGCTCCTCCGTTTGTGTCTCTGACACCGGCGTCTCCGTCGTTGCTCCCTGCTGTCATAACTAGACTCGAACCCATAACCTTTTGTTACACGGGTCGAGACTTTACCATTAGGTTATGAATTGTAATTTGAAGGATATTATTTTCATTTAGGTTTTATTGGGAAATTGATGTATATTCCAGATTTCTCTGGAACATTCTAGAAACTTCAAGAGTATTCCTGAAGACACTATAAAAGGAGGCGCAAGGCATTAGTTCGAACCAAATCGGTTCAACGCCAGTCTTAAGCCTTCTAACTACTGTTGTATATCTTCCGTCATATAATACATATATCTTTCGCATCATCATTCCCTCTCTCTCTCTCTCTCTCTCTCTCTCTCTCTCTCTCTCACTCATTCCTTCTCTCAAAGTTCGACACCTCTCATAGTACTAATCCTTCTCTGTCTTAGTACTATTTCCCAACAATAGTACTAATCCTTCTTTTAGTACTAATTCCTTCTCTGCCTTAATAGAGTTCCTGACAGTTTGAACCGATTTTACTACTAGTCTCCCTCTTCCTTCTGTCTCCCTCCTTTCCTACTAGTCTCTTATTTCCCTTTTCCTTCATCCCATGGCCACCGTTAGCGCTGAAGAGTATCAATCCGTTTTCTCGGAATTTCAATGCTTGAAAGAGAAGTTTCATGCTTTGGAACAAGAAAATCAAAGCTTGTTGGGGGATCTTCAGCAAATTTCCTTAGAAAAGCAGCAAACGCAACAACAGCATGGGGAACTTGCGTTACGCGTGCAACAACTCGAAGCAACCATCGTAGCAATGCAACAACAAGGGCACGGAGCACAAGGGATTCATAAAGAACCCAAGATTGGCCTTCCCACGAAGTTCGATGGAACGCGATCGCAGTTTAGAGGGTTTCTTAACCAGGTACGGTTAGTTATTCAAATGCATCCGTCCCGATATCCCACCGATGCATCACGAGTGGGTTTAGTAGGCACGTTGTTAAATGGCTCAGCATTAGCATGGTTCGCTCCGCTACTAGAAAAGGAATCTCCAGTACTAAATAATTTTGAAGAATTCATAAGTGAGTTTAAAGCATGTTTTGGAGATACTGACAGCATAAGGACTGTAATCAACAAAATCCGGCGATTACGCCAAGGTGACCGTCCAGCCTCCGCATATGCTGCAGATTTCCGCCTACTCGCCGCCGATATCCCCTGGGATGATCAAGCATTGATGGAGCAGTTCCGCTATGGTCTACGCAACGATGTCAAGGATTTACTCTTGACTTTCCCTGAAGAGCCAAAATCATTAACAGAAGCAATCAGTCGAGCGGTCAGATGTGACAACCGCCTCTTCGAGCGACGTTCGGAACGACAATTTCAGATGCCGAGGGCAAGATCCGAGCCTACCTATGCCTCAGTGGTAGCGAAACCTTTTCAAAGGGAGTCACATAATGCGCCTCCAGTAAGTACTCCAACTCCAATGGAAATTGACACTACACGTCGTCGTGGGCCGCTATCGGAGGAGGAAAAGCAACGACGCCGAACAAACCGATTATGCCTTTATTGCGGTGGACCAGGGCATATCGCGATAAACTGTCCCCATAGACCAAGAAGGCAGGTAAACCAAGTCATTGTTAGTTCTGACTATACTAAACCCGAGTCTATTTCAGTAGGAATCTCTGATAATCCTCATAGTCATAATAGTCCTAATAGTACTAATAGTCCGAATCTCGCAAACAAATTTGATGTCCTTAGCCAATTAGAAGAAGAGTTAAACGACTAAGTCCAGCCAAAATAGGAGCCGTTTGGTTGGACAGCCCTAGATCTGTGCAGCCCATTAGTGGTTCCATTCCCTCTAAGCAAGTTAGTGATGTGTTCGTAGCCCAAGTAGCAGTTAGTACTAAAAGTACCCCTCCAGTACATACCTTAGCCCTTCTAGATTCCGGAGCTAATTCTTGCTTCATGGATAGGAATTTTGCCCGAGCTCATCAGATATCTCTCAGAAAGCTCCCATGTCCAGCCTCAGTAGTAGTCATTGATGGTCGTCCCATTGCTTCTGGTAATATCATAGAAGAGTCGGAACCCGTTAATATTGTCCTAGATAACTTAACATGTGTAGTATCATTTAATATTATTAGTATTCCAGAACATCCCATAGTTTTAGGATTACCATGGTTCGAGTTACATGACCCAGACATAGATTGGAGGACAAGGGAAATCCGGTTGCGACAAACCCAAGGATCTACCCAGAAGGTTGCAACCATTTCGCTACGTCAGTTGCGTGAGGAAGGGCGCAAGGAGGAAATGTTTCTCTTTGCAATATCAGTACAACCCTCTAGCACCACCAAAGAGGAGTCCACCGTTCAACTTCCCGAGAAGTATCGTCAGTATGCTGATGTGTTCGATAAAGTACAAGCCAACACACTTCCTCATCATCGGCCGTACGACTGCGCCATCGACTTACAACCGGGAAAAGAGCCGCCATGGGGGCCGATCTACAATTTGTCACCAACCGAGCTAGAAGTCCTTCGAGCCTATATAGAGGAGGATTTGGAGAACGGTTTCATTCGGCATTCGAAATCTCCAGCCGGCGCACCCATTTTCTTCGTCAAGAAAAAAGATGGCTCGCTTCGACTCGTTGTAGATTACCGTGGCTTGAATAAGGTCACAGTAAGAAATAGGTATGCTCTTCCCCTTATCTCAAGTCTTTTAGAACGGATCAACGGTGCCAGGTTCTTCACGAAGATCGACTTACGAGGAGCCTATAACCTCGTACGGATCCGACCAGGAGATGAATGGAAGACCGCGTTTCGCACCAGATATGGGCACTTCGAGTATACGGTCATGCCGTTCGGACTCACTAATGCGCCGGCAGTCTTCCAGCACATGGCGAATGATATATTTCGAGATCTCTTGGATGATTTTTTGATCATCTATTTGGATGATCTACTGGTTTATTCAAAGACCCAAGAAGAACATGATTCTCATGTACTATTAGTACTAAAACAACTTCGAGAACATGGTCTGTATGCAAAGTTAGAGAAATGTAGTTTCGGGTGCAACCAAGTGGAGTTTCTCGGCTATGTCATCTCCTCAGAAGGCATATCTATGGACCCAGCCAAGGTCAAAACGGTGATAGAATGGCACACTCCGCGTTCGGTGCGGGATGTGCAATGCTTCCTAGGCTTTGCAAATTTCTACCGGAAGTTCATACAAAATTACTCAAAAATTGTGCTGCCTCTCACACAGCTCACCAGGAAGGGACAATCATTCATTTGGTCTAAAGAGACGGACATGGCTTTCGAGAGTCTTAAGAAGGCGTTTACATCAGCTCCAATTTTAGGTCATGTGGATCCGGAAAAACCATTCATTATCGAAGCTGATGCATCGGATTTCGCATTGGGGAGCATTCTGTCACAACAGGGTAACGACGAGAAGCTACATCCTGTGGCTTTCCACTCCCGTAAGTTTGACGCCGCCGAAATCAACTACGAAATTCATGATAAAGAGCTATTAGCAATAGTTGATTCTTTTATGCAATGGAGGCATTTCCTGGAGGGATCTCCTCATCAGGTCACTGTATTCAGTGACCACAAGAACCTTGCCTACTTTCAAGATGCTCGTGTACTGAATCGACGTCAACCTCGGTGGGCCCACTTCCTCACACGCTTCGACTTCAAAATTACATATCGTCCGGGGAAGCACCAAGGGAAGGCAGATGCATTATCACGGCGTTCGTATCTAACACCACGTCCCGGTGAGCCAGCTTTCGATAACCAGAAGCAAGTAATCTTGGGTCCAGCACGACTGCAAGCAGCACAGGTCTTTGACATGCCCGTGGATTCCGACATTACCAATACTATACGTGAGGACTTGAAGACTGACGCTTTCGCCCAAGCTATACTAGCACAAATTGACCCCTCTCGAGCGTCATGTTCACAATCACAATCACCAGGTACGGATTATCGGCAATTCAAATACTGTGATGGATTACTCTTCTTTAAAGAACTTTTGTATGTTCCTAATGGTTCTTGCCGCCTTCGAGTAGTACAAAACTGCCATGACACATATACAGCAGGACATTTTGGTAGTACTAAAACATTAGATTTAGTACAACGATCATTCTGGTGGCCCCGTATGCGACAATTTGTCGAAGATTTTGTTCGGACTTGCGATACATGCTGCAGAGCGAAAATGCCAAGACATCATCCATATGGTTTATTAGAACCATTACCAATTCCAAGCAAGCCATGGCAATCCATTGCTCTTGACTTCATTACAGATCTTCCAGTCTCTAAGGGATTCAGTGCGATTCTCACAGTGGTGGATCGATATACGAAGATGGCTCATTTCTTACCATGTACTAAAGAAATATCTAGTGAAGACACCGCCGAAATTGTCATGCGGGAAGTATGTCGGCATCATGGACTCCCTGATAATATCATCAGCGATCGTGGACCCCAGTTTGTGTCAAAATTCTGGAAGCACCTTTTTAAAATGCTGAAGGTCACTTGTAACCTCTCCTCCGGCTACCACCCACAAACCGACGGTCAAGCCGAACGAACAAATCAAACACTGGAGCAGTATCTGCGGTGCTTTCTCAACTATCATCAGAATGACTGGGCAGATATTCTTCAATTCGCCGAATTTGCCTATAATAACGCTATCCACGCATCGACTAAAGTCACGCCATTCTACGCTTATACGGGATATCATCCCCGGTGGTGTGTCCTTGAAAACCCCAGAAGTGTCCACAAATCCTTGCGCGGAGGATCGTTTGGAGCGGTTACGCAAGATACAAGTGGATTTATCTACTCAACTCCAGCAAGCTCAACAATCACACAAGGACTACGCAGATCGTCATCGACTTCCATCCAGTTTTAACATTGGAGATCGGGTGTGGCTGCTACGACGACACATCAAGACTACTCGCCCATGTGAGAAGTTGGATTATCGGCGATTAGGTCCTCTCCGTATTATCGGGAAGATTAATGATGTCGCTTTTCGTCTCGAGCTACCTCCGCAACTTCGGATACACCCGGTGTTTCATAGTTCTCTCCTCGAACCCTATCACGAGAGCACTATCCCAGGACGTACTATACAACCTCCACCTCCTATCGAGCTCGAAGATGGACCTGAGTATGAGGTCGCTGCCATCCTCGATTCCAAGATTGTTCGCAACAAGCTCTACTATCTAGTCGATTGGCTAGGATATAGTCCCAGCGAGCGTACTTGGGAACCGATCGAGAATGTGACCAATGCTCGTGCTCTTCTAGAAGACTTCCATCGACGATATCCCGGGAAACCGGGTCCTCAATCTAAAACGACTCGTGAAACTCGTCGTTTTAAAGGGGGGATAGTGTCATAACTAGACTCGAACCCATAACCTTTTGTTACACGGGTCGAGACTTTACCATTAGGTTATGAATTGTAATTTGAAGGATATTATTTTCATTTAGGTTTTATTGGGAAATTGATGTATATTCCAGATTTCTCTGGAACATTCTAGAAACTTCAAGAGTATTCCTGAAGACACTATAAAAGGAGGTGCAAGGCATTAGTTCGAACCAAATCGGTTCAACGCCAGTCTTAAGCCTTCTAACTACTGTTGTATATCTTCCGTCATATAATACATATATCTTTCGCATCATCATTCCCTCTCTCTCTCTCTCTCTCTCTCTCTCTCTCTCTCTCACTCATTCCTTCTCTCAAAGTTCGACACCTCTCATAGTACTAATCCTTCTCTGTCTTAGTACTATTTCCCAACAATAGTACTAATCCTTCTTTTAGTACTAATTCCTTCTCTGCCTTAATAGAGTTCCTGACACCTGCGTCGTAGTGGTCTCCAGTTGACTGGTTCCCGGCTGGCCCTCAGCCGGCAACGGTTCCTCATCACTAAGGTTAACCGTTGTCGCTTCCCGTGCTTTTTCTTCCCGCACCCGGGACCGCTCGTAGCTTTCAAACTGGATTTGAGCGTCCAGCCTATCATCGTCCAGCTGAGCTACGAGCTGCCTAACCTGCGCCAGCTGTTCATCTGCCAGGACTTGGAAGTCGTCGGCCAGCTCGTCCCGTATGGCGGTGAAGTCCTCGGAAGTCAACGTATAACAGTCATCTCCTTCCTTCCGCCGGTTTGCCACATCTGCCCGTAGCAACTGGAGTTCCACCGCGTTTTGTGCCCACTTTGTCCACCATTTTACGGAGCTTTCATCAGTCAAGTGTTTCGTCTGATTCAGCCATGCCCGGAGGATGGACTGAATCCGGCTCGTTCCCAATTGCGATTTGGTTTCCACCGCTTGCCGTTCCTCCTTCAGTTGTTTGATGATTTTGACGTTGTCCTCCGCCTGCGCCTTGTAATGCGTCAATTGCCTTTGATATGTGCATTGTAATTTCTGCAATACTGTTGATGCTCTCTCTTTGTCTTCATGCTGCTGCCTCTGGAGCTCCATCCGGACCTTCTCCGCCTCTTCCAAGCATCTTATATTTTCCGCCCGTTCATCGGCGATCGCCGTCGCGGCCCGATCAACTGCCTGTTGGAGCTCGGCCATCCGTTCTTTATGCTCCGTTTCCAGCCGTTTGTAGTCTCGGTGCAGGTGCTCAAAATCATCTGTCTTTTGCTTGAGCCGTGCGTTGATCTGACGACGGGCCCGGTCCTCGTGGTCCTTCTGCTGGCGGAGCTCTTCCTTTAGCCGTTCAATCTCTGTTTCCGCCGTTTTCCGCAGCTTGTCCTTTTCCTGCAGCACTTTGTCTTTCTCCTCCTTTAGCCGGTCGTACGCTTGATGGCCTTTCCGGAGGCTCTCCTATGCCCGGCGGAGGTTCTCAACAGTCTTCTTTAATTCGGCTTCGACCGCCGTCTTCAATTCTCGTTCACGGCTCCTTAGCGCTTCTTGTGCGGCAAGTTCCTCTCTCAATTCCGCAAGTTCCTGAGCTTGCGCCGCATCTCTCGCCGGAACGGTTTCCGTTGCCGGGGTCTTATTGCTATGTACAGGTCGTTCCGTTTATTTATTCTGTACACTTACCGGAGTCACCGGTGATTGGATCCGTATTTTGGCCATCTCTGTCGTGACCTGATCCAAGTCTTTTTCAAGGCACCGGATTCTGGACCGGGCCGTCTCTAGTTGTTCGGTTGTGACGAGCAACTGTTCGCTTTGCGCTCTGTCTTCCGCCTCTATATACCCCATTGCTCCGGCTATCTGTTCGCCTATCCACCGGAGCCACAGGCTACCGGTGCCTTGTTGTGCTTGCACGAAGGTTTGATAGATGGGCTCACTTGTAGAGGGGTGGTCCCGCCTGGTTGCGCCGAGTTGCAGTTCCGTTTCTGCCCGTGGACCATCCTGCTATCCTGGTTCCCCTTGCGCTTCTTCTTGGCTGACCGAGGGAGGCTGCAGTGACCTTTCCGGCTCTGGCGGGATGGGACTTACCGGTGTTGCCGGTGGTGCCCGGGCTTCTGTTTTCGGTGCCATCTGCACCGGTTCTGGTTCCTTCCTTGGCGTAGGAGTCTCAGTATGGGGAGCCGGTGTTCCCTTTGTCTGAGGGTCCGAACGTTTCCCGGCTGCCTCAACGGTCCTTGCCGACGACCGTCGCTGGAGGTGCTCCGTAGGCTCCTCCTCTATTTCCTCCTCCTGAGCTCCGGCATTGAGTTTGGCCGCCAAGGGGTCCGCTTCTCGATTCACCGGTCGGCGGAGTGTGACCTTTACAGGCCGTGCCGGTGGTTCCTCCTGCGCCTCGGTTGGGCGCTTCCGGTTGCCGCTTCCAGCTGCCGCCTGTTCTGCATCCGCCGCCTTTCCCTTAGTGGCCTTTGAGGCCAACAACTGTTGCCGTTTGGAAGCCGTCCTTGGTGTGCCGTCCGGCACTCTTCCTCGCTTCTTGGGCTGGACGGTCTGAACGGGTGGCACCAGCAAGGTGAGCCACTGCGTTACGGCGTGCCATATCCTTCGTCCGTCTCGGCCTTCTTTGCTGTCTTTGCCTCTGACGATCTCGATCGCCGCACACAACACATCTGCAATCAATACCGGCCAATCCACCTTGATCCCTTTATAGGTGGCGATGATCATCCCTGCCCGGTTCTGCGGCATGACAGGGGGTCTAGGGTACACGTGGCCGTATTCATGGAGCACACGAGCAATTTCACGGAACAACATATCTCCGCCGCCCTGTGTCCAGTAGCCCTTGCTGGCTAGAGAGTACTCACCAAAATACTTGATGAGTTGCTTCGGGGTTGGATTGTCGATCGTGAGTATGCCTCCCTCCGGAAGGCCTGTTAACGCTCGAATCGCCTCTGCCGTTATGACATCTGTATCGATTTCCTTGATCACTTTGTCGGCTTCTTTGTGTGGCGGTACTTCCATCATCATCAAGAAGCCCTCGAGCCCGTGTTGCTTCAGCCATGTCTTGGCGGCTTCCGACAGCGTTTGCGGGTCCATCTCTGTGTCAGGGTCGGATTGCGGTGGCGAGGATGGATGGTGATGAGAGTGGGGTTGAGAAAGAGAGAGTTCAGAAGGCGGGGGTTCTCTGTGCGCAGGTTCTCGTCTGATGATCTTGCAGCGTTTCAGTGCTTCTGTGCTCTTGGGTTCGCGAAAGTAGAGGGTCTCTACGCGCAATGGTTTTTGTCTGTGCATTCTGGCGCCTTTTTCGAGTTTGTGCATGTCGCGTACTTAAAATAGAATTATGTCCTGTGGTGGCGCTTTAAATGCCCACTACGTTGTCGGGGTTGCTACGCCCTTGCGTGTAGAAAGGAGGAGGGACCACGGGGGTCTTGAACCGAAGAGCAAGAGAGAGAGGAGTAAGAGAGAGAGACCCGATTACACAGAACCGAAGATCCGATTGCGCAGAATCGACGATTGCATAGGGACACGGCCCAACAAACAGAGATCACAAATAAACGCCGACGCAGATGGACGCAACAACGAAAGATATGTACTTATGAATGCAAGAAAATAACAGACTAAAGTATTACAACCCACGGTGGGGCACGAAATATACACTAACGAAAACGAACAGGGCGGCGAACAGATGCCGACCCCTGCATGTCGCGACGCACAGAAAGGGAAAACAGGTCGGAGGTGCTGCAGGACGCACTCGGGGCGTTCCACGGAACAGCGCAAGCCTCCTCGAAACCTGCACAGGTACGCGATGGAGCAGAAGACAGAGAAAGCAGGAGTGAGAGAGAAGCTCCGAAATCGGTTCGGCAGCACTTCGTCCTCTCCGCGCGAGATACCCCACTTCTATTCTTCCTCTTCCTTTTATAGCCCGTCAAGAGGCCGTTTGGCATTAACTGCATACCAACCGAATCTACCCACCTAGGATCCTCGTATGTACCTACTTCGTCCTTAGGTACTTCTTGGCGCGCGCGTGTGTGTAGAGCCGTTTCCCACGCCTTGTTCCTCCGATTCCTCTTGTGGGCGGTTTTCTTCACGACATCCGCCCCCACCTAACCGCGCATCCACCGGCATGCGCCAAATTAAGTTGGCACGGAGAAAACCGGCCCGCCTTTACTCTTCGCCTGCCGGCCCTTCCTCGGCCTCGGGTCGGTCGTCGCTGCTGTCCAGGAGAATCGGGTCGGGTTCGTCGTCGTGCCGCTTCTTGAAAGCTTTGATCCTCTTCCCGGCCACGGGTATCGCTATTCTCGTACCGTCGAGTTCCGCCAGATGATACGTCCCGTTGTCGTTGGCGCTCTGTACCGTGTACGGCCCGAACCATCTCCGTGCGAACTTCCGCGTTGCTCGGTGCTGGTTGTCGAGGCTGCTGTCATAGACGAGCACCCAGTCACCTTCTTCGATCTTCTTCGGTCGGAGTCGGTGCGTTCGGTCGAACCTGGCTTTGTTCTTTATCCTCGCCACCCGGATCTTTTCTGCAGCCGTCTCCACGTCCTCCGGTCTCCGCTCGAGTTGTCGTATACGCGCTGCCAACAACTCCTCCCGGCTCATCTCGTCCCTCCAGTCGACCGTTGCCCACGAGGAGATTGTTCGTTCCATCGGCATGATCGGCTTCTGGCCGAACATGAGCTCTGTCGGCATGTACCCGGTTACCGAACTGTGCGTAGTCCGGTCGGCCCACAAAGCATAAGGTAGAAGTCGCGGCCAGTTACCGACTTGGCCTCCGCATGCCCGAACCAGCGCCTTAACGATCGGCCCGTGTCCGCGCTCCACCTTTCCATTTGCCTCCGGGTTGTACGCAGTGGTGAGCGAGAGCTTGACTCCCAGCCGATCGAACAGCTCCGCGGCTTCCTCGGCGTCCAACTCCCCTCGGTCAGCCACGATCTTCCCGACACACCCGTACCGGCATATCACGTCCTCGATCAGGAACCGACACACGGCCGCGGTCGTCTTGTTCTGAAGGGCTCGGCCTTCCACCTGGTTCGTCAGGTCTTCCCGCGCTAGGACCAGATACCGCATCTGTCCTACCCCCATCGGCATCGTCACCAGGTCTACCATCCATTTGAAGTGGATAGTCGGAGGGTACGTAGGGTGAAGCCCGTCCCGGTGTCGGACTATCGAGTGCATCTGACAACTCTCGCAAGTTGACACGAACCGATGCACGTCCCGGTACAATCCCGGCCACCAGTACTTCCCCTTCAGCTTCTCAAACGTCGCCCACGTTCCACGGTGTCCAGCCCAAGGGCTGTCGTGGTAGGCCGCCAGTAGCTCCTCCTGTTCTTCCTTCATCGCCACCACCCGGAGCGGGACGCCGTTCCTCTTCTTCGGGTGCTTCCACAAATGCCCATCTCGGAGAAAGAATCGATATGCTTTCTTCCGGATCCGGTTGGCCTCGTCCTTTGTCCATGACGCATCGGGCGTCATTGTCTTCAAAAACCCGCCGATCTGCAGCCACTCCCCGTCGTACTTGCTCGCGTCGAACTCGTTAAGCGCCGGAGTGCTCATCCCGTCGGTCGTTATGTACGCAGTCTCGAAGAAGTCCACGCCGACCTCTTCGTCCTCCGAAACCATGCCGTCCTCGTTATCGAATCTCGCCCTTGAAAGCATGTCGGCCATGGCGTTGTCTTTCCCGGAAATGTGTCGTATTACCGGGTCTAGGGACTTGATATACGCTATCCACCTGAGCATTGCCAGGTCCGGCGTCGCGCATCCGGAAACCATGCCGAGGATCGGCATGCAATCCGTCTCTATGATTACCTCCGTCCCGATCAGATAGTCTTTGTCGGCCTTCACCGCCGAAACGATACCCCAGAGTTCGCGTTTAACCTGGGCGTATCCTCGCTGCCGTTCGCTGAGGACCTTCGCGCCGAAACGGATCGGAAACCGGTTGCCGTCCTCGTCTTCTTGGTTGACGACCCACCCGATTCCGGTCGGACTCGTGTCAACCGTTATGTACACTGGGGTGCCCTTCCCGTAGACGGCCTTTCGGAGCGCCGGTGCTGCCGAAAGAGCCTCCTTCAGCTTCCGGACCGACTCCGTGTGCTTGTCTAGCCATTCGAATCTTCGCCCTTTCCTCAGTAATCCGTATAGCGGCTCCGCAACGTGGGCGTAATGCGGGATCCATATGTGGTAGAATGCGCATGCCCCCAGGAATCTTCGTACTTCCGTGACCGAGCTGCAGTCGGGCTTCATCGCGGAGATGGCTTCTACCTTTGCCGGAGACGGTTTCCGGCCGTATGGTCCGCACAGGTGTCCGACCACCATGATTTCTGACTGCCCGAAGGCCGACTTCTCCCCGGAGAAGGTGAGTCTCGCATCCTCTAGCCTTTGCAGCACCTTCTCGCAGTCGTCGATGTGCGTCGCCACGAATCGCCGGCATCCGTCCGGCCCGATCGTCTCGTCCTTTTCTTCCACCAGGCATCCCTTGATCGGGATGTCGTCCAGAAACGGCATGGTGATGTCCGGGATACAGTCCCTCAGAACCTTGTTCATCGCATTCACCATGTGGGCCACCGAGTTGGTCCCTCCTTGCGGCAGTGTACACATCCGAACTAGGCCGAGGGGAGTTCGCATCGTCGTAATGACTCTGCTCTCCACGGCTAGCTGGAACTGGTCGTACCCTGAGTATAGATCCCCGACCGAGTAAATTGACCTTCCGGCGAAGGCCTCCGCGAACTCGTCTATGGTCGGTCCGATCCCTGCGTTCCGAATGGTCACTCGATTGACCGGCTGCAGGTCCTGAATGAAGCGCAACGAACCGTTTTTCTTCGGTACAGTAAACCATCGATTCGAATATGGGGCGCTCGACGGCTCGAGAATTCCCATATCAACTTTCTGCCTCAACAGCTCCATCAACTTCGGGATGTGAGCTCTCGGAACCGGGATTGGCTTGAGATTCCATGGTACATGCGGTACCGTGAATATCACCATCGGCTCCACGATCGTCGGGTCAACGCACCCGATTTCCTCCGGCGAGAATGCGAAGGCTTTCCCGTGCTTTCCGAGCATTCTCCGAAACCGGTCTTCCTCCGCCGGCAGTAGGAACCCGCCCCCACCGATTTTGAGCTCTCGGAGCGTCTCGTCGGTGAAGGTGTGCCCTATGCAGGCCGGATCTCGTAGACTAGGGTCCGATGCAACCCCTTTGATTCTCGACGCGCTGTCCTCCGGTAAGGGTGCCGCGACTGGCCTTACCTTCCGGTCCACAGTCTTGTACTTGGTACTTACGTGGGCCGTCCAAACTGACTCGAGCCCTCGACCGAAGTCCGCGATGACTTCGTACATCTCCTCGGAACACACCGGTATCGTCCGGTCTTCGTTAAGGCCTTCTTCGACTACCTTTCCCAGCATTCCCAAGGTGTCGTCGAATGAGACCGCCTCCACGGCTCCGTTGATTTCCTCGTCAGGGCCGAGAACTCCGCACGCTCGAAGTCTCCCCTCCGCCTTTGTCTTCTCTCGGCCGCCGATGCCGACTATCGTACACGCTCCGCTGTCGGAGAACAAAAATTCCCTACCTACGGTACAAGGTTTCTTCGGTTTTATCGTACAGGTGTGGGGTTTTCTCGGGGTGTCCGGACTGTCGCGGCCCCACGCCTTGGCAGCCCTCTCTAAAAATCCTCTCGGTTATCGGAACCGAGGGAGTCGCGGTTACGCTCGTGGTTCGGCCTAACCGTCAAAAACTGGACCGAATGGCGCCCGTCCTGGCTCTTGACCCGCGCATAGGCCGAACCATTGTCCAGCACCTTGGTCTCCATCCGAGCCGCCGTGATGTACGGCTCTCCCAGTATGACGGGGTGCGATGACGACTCCTGCACGAAGAAGTGCTGGTCTATCTCGACATCGCCGATCTTGACCCGTACATTCGGGCAGGCCCCGTGAAGTTCCTCGGTGGCGCGCGTCGCCGCCCTTATCTTCCACCCGTGCTTGGTGTTGATCGGCCATTTGCCCTTCTTATAGAAGTCCATGGACATCAGGTTGATTTCCGATCCGTGGTCCACCAAAGCTACTACCGGTTCCTGGACATCGCCGATCTTTACCGGGGTTTCCGTGGTCGCTCGGGCCCAGTGTGGCCGCGAATAGTGGCTCTCCGCCCACTCGTCTTCCAGCGCCATGTCGTCCAGGTGCGCCGTCCGCACCTCTACCGGTCTTTCCGGTTCCTCCTCCGTCGACAGCCTCTTCCGCTTGACCAAGTCCACGATGGAGTCGTGGAACTCTTTCTTCGCGATTCCGAGCACCTCCCGTAATGACAGCTCCACCTTGCTGTCGAGGATCCGCTCCTCTAGGACCTTTCGTAAGTCCGTGGTTCTTTCTATCTCCGTCCCCAGACGGTACCCGCCCTTCTGGGGTTTATCTTGCGTACCGGCCCCGCCGGCTTCGTCCCGTCGTGGCCCGGACCGGGTCTCGTATCGTTGTGAGGGCCCGGTCGTCCCGGGTTTCCCCACCCGCTTCTCTTCTACCAGAGCCTCGTAGTTCCGGCAAGCGGCTTCCACGAAGCCCGTCTTTTCCTCGACCGGGTCGCTCCACCCGGTCATCTCCCGTACCCGTTTCTCCGCACGGTCCGATTCCTCCCTTTTAAGCCCGGCACCGGCAAGGCCTTCCAGCATCGTCGGCCAGAATCCGGCTTTGCTTTCCTTTCGGGCCTCGCCGCCCCCGACTCGAATACCGGCCGACGCCGAGTAGTGGACGGTTTCCGCATGTCGGGCCGCCGCCTCTTCCATCAACCTCTTCATTCCGCCTCGCCCGTCGTTTCGGTTTAGGGCCCTTCTCGTGTCGTTGGCGTGAACCCGGCCTTCCCATAGGTACACCACCCGGTTCCTCAGCGCCTCTGCGAAGTCGCCGCAGTCTTTTCGGATGTGGCCGACCCCGTCGCACCACATGCACCTGTTCCCTACCGCCGGCCGTCGGTCACGAGCAGGTCCTCCGCCTTCTCTGCGGGCTTGTGCGATTTGGAGGTCTTTTATCGCCCTCGTCAGTTCCTCCAACGCAGCTCCTCCAGTCGAGCCTCTGATCACGCCGGTCGCAGCTGAACCGGATTCCAGCCACTCCCGAGTCTCTTCCCTTCGCACCGGCTGCGCCGGCTCGAGTTTCCTCGCTGCAACTGAGCCCGACCCGGTTGCTCTGTCATCCTCCCATTCTCGCCGTTTGTCGAAACGGCCGCAGGCTCTCTTGACCGCCGCCCAGTCGGCTGTGAGCCCGTCTTCGGTCTCTAGCAGGGCGCCCACGTGACTCCGATCCCTCTCGTCAACCGATTTGACGAACAGCAGGACCCGGCTTGTATCCAGGACCATCTTGTCAAGCGCTGAAAGGCGCGCGAAGTTCTCCTCGAACTCCCGGAGGAGTGCCGACGCATTCCTTCCTTTCCCGGGAGACTCCACCCACACCATGAAGCTTCGCTTCGAAAGCCGGAGCGCGTCGTCCAGTCCGTATTTTTCCAGGAGCCGACCTTCGAACTCCTCCCAGGTACGGCTCTCCGCCCGCACCTCGAGCACCTCCGCGTGGATGCTCGGCATCGCCACTCGGGGAAAACCGGCAAGACGCCTGTCTTCCGGAATGTCCCGCATTAACATTTCCGCACCGTAGGACGCCAGGTACTTCGTGGCATCTTTTCCGGTGAATCGACCGATCGTTCCGACGACCGCCTCAATAGCTCTATCGAGGGCGCCGGTGCCCTCGCACGCGCTTACTATCCGATCCACGGCCGAAGCCATGGCCTCTGCAAGATCCGCCCCCTTCATTTCCTACTCTTCTGCCGCCTCTTTCACGTCGGGTTCACCAAGATGTCGGGGTTGCTACGCCCTTGCGTGTAGAAAGGAGGAGGGACCACGGGGGTCTTGAATCGAAGAGCAAGAGAGAGAGGAGTAAGAGAGAGAGACCCGATTACACAGAACCGAAGATCCGATTGCGCAGAACCGACGATTGCACAGGGACACGGCCCAACAAACAGAGATCACAAATAAACGCCGACGCAGATGGACGCAACAACGAAAGATATGTACTTATGAATGCAAGAAAATAACAGACTAAAGTATTACAACCCACGGTGGGGCACGAAATATACACTAACGAAAACGAACAGGGCGGCGAACAGATGCCGACCCCTGCATGTCGCGACGCACAGAAAGGGAAAACAGGTCGGAGGTGCTGCAGGACGCACTCGGGGCGTTCCACGGAACAGCGCAAGCCTCCTCGAAACCTGCACAGGTACGCGATGGAGCAGAAGACAGAGAAAGCAGGAGTGAGAGAGAAGCTCCGAAATCGGTTCGGCAGCACTTCGTCCTCTCCGCGCGAGATACCCCACTTCTATTCTTCCTCTTCCTTTTATAGCCCGTCAAGAGGCCGTTTGGCATTAACTGCATACCAACCGAATCTACCCACCTAGGATCCTCGTATGTACCTACTTCGTCCTTAGGTACTTCTTGGCGCGCGTGTGTGTGTAGAGCCGTTTCCCACGCCTTGTTCCTCCGATTCCTCTTGTGGGCGGTTTTCTTCACGACAACGTACCTTTTCGCTCCACGCTCTTTCATCCATTCATTCCTCGCTTTTGCATGATTGTTTTATTTATTTATTTATTATTTATTTAGTTATTATTATTATTAGTGTGACGTCACTTGTCCGTTGGTCCTCCCGGACCCTTACCGGCCTCATTCTCTCCGGTTCCCGGCTTGCCGTCTCTGCCGTCTTGGTGGTTGCCGTCGGTCCTTTGCTCAAACGGGTTCTTAGGCATCGGTCCTCTATATGCCTTTAACCGGAATCCGTTGACCCATTTGCCTAGCACTTCGCCGGCAAGTGTCCCTAACTGGTAGGACCCATTATACTCCCGTGTTAGCCAATACGGTCCGGTCCATCTAAACCTTAGTTTACCCGGCATCTTGCCCATCTGGGTTTGGAATACTAACACCGGTTTGCCGATTGCGAACATTTTTTCGTTACCTTTCCTGTGCCGGTCGACGAATGCTTTCCGTCGCCGTTGCTCCAATTCTAAATGTAGGATGCTGGCCAACCGTTGTTCCTCCAGCTCACATAGCGCTGTCAACCTTATTGTCTCCGACTCCTTCTCGTTCAGCCGTTCTCGTAGCTGGATCCGTAAGCTAGGTACTTGAAATTCTACCGGCATGACCGCCTCGAGTCCGAATGCCAACCGGAATGGTGTTGTTCGGATGCTCGTTTTGTATGCCGTCCGGTATGCCCAAAGCGCGCTATGTAGCTTTGTGTCCCAATCCGTCCGGTTCTCGTTGACGATCTTCCGAAGGATATTCTGGAGCGTCTTGTTTGTTGATTCCGCTAATCTGTTCGCCTGTGGATAGTAAGGTGTGCTTCGTTTGTGGACGACGGCATAGAAAGTCGTTAGGCTTTCCACTACTTGTCCGAGAAAGTGCCCCCCTTGGTCACTTATCAATTCAATGGGGCATCCATAACGGCACCAGATGTACTCATATAGAAACTTTGCCGTTGACGCAGCGGTGTTATCTCGTAAAGCTTTGGCCTCCACCCATTTCGTGCAGTAATCCGTAGCAACGATAATGTACCGATTACTCGTTCTCATTGCCGGTGGCTTGAACGGTCCTACAAAATCCAGCCTCCACTTTTGGAATGGCTCGAGTGGTAGTACCGGCTGGTGTGGCATACGAGCCTGCTCCGTTGGTTGGCCCATTTTCTGGCATAGGTCACATTCTTTTGCGTACCGTACCGCATCTCTTAATGTCGTTGGCCACCATAGGCCACTTTGCCATATTTTTCTGGCCATCGCATCTCCGGCATAGTGACCTCCGACAACTCCGCAGTGGGCTTCTCTCAGTATCAGTTCCTTTTCATTGCTGCGCACCGCCCGTCTCCATATGCCGTCCGCGCCCTTGTGGTATAGTGTGTCTTGCAGTAAGCAGAAATGTCAGCTTTGCACCGCCAGGCGTTTCCGTTTGTCCCGGTTCAGCTCTTCCGGAGGCAGTCTTGTGCTCAGAAACTGGTGCATAGTTGTGAGCCACTTGTCTTCCTGGGCCACTGTCTCATCTGCTGCCGTCTCCGTAGTGACTCGAAACAGCTCCGCATCCGGAAACTCATCCGGTACTCCATCACCCGTCTCTCCGAATTCCAATTGGCTTAAGTAATCCGCTACGGCATGCTGTATACCGGGTCGGTGGAATATTTCAAACTCGAACTCATGTAACAATAAGGTCCACCGGGCCAATTTGCCGGTGAGTGATGCCTTGGACACTAGGTAAAGGAGTGCCGAATGATCTACATGGAAGGAAAACTTCCTTCCCAATAAATAGTGCCGAAACTTTGTCACACTGTAGATCATCCCTAGGGCTTCCCGTTCCGTAGTAGAGTAGTTCCGCTTTGCTTGGGATAGCTTCCGACTGGCATAGTACACTGGCCGGTACCACTTTGGTTCCGTAAGCTGCATCAGTACGCTTCCGATTGCGATATCGGAGGCGTCCACGAACACGTTGTCGAGGTATTCCTCGCGGATGTGTGGAATGAGGCGGGACCTCGGGGGTCTTGTACCGAAGAGCAAGAGAGAAAGGAGAAGGGAAGAGACCCACTGGGTGCGAGCGTAGATCCACAGGGACACGACCCTTCGACACAAAGACGCGAGTGGGACAGCGACACAGAGAGACACGAATGTATGTATGTATTAACAAAGACAAACAACAAGAACACGAAGTCGGTTACAACCGAACAGGCCGGCGAACAGATGCCGATGCTTGTTCGTAAACGCACAGGAAGAAAGGAGTAGGTTGGAGGTGCTGCCGGAAGCACTCGGGCTTTCCTCAGAGCAGCGTTTGCCTCCCGAAACCTGCACAGAAAGAAGCTATGGAGTTTGGAAGAGAGAGAAGCCCTCGGCCCGCAATCCGACAGCACTTCGTCCTCTCTTACTTCGCGATCCCTTCCTCCTCCTCGTCTCCCTCCTTTTATAGGCAAGAAGGGAGCCGTTTCCTATTAACTTCCTACCTACCGAATCTACCTACCTAGGATCTTCCATGTCCCTAATTCTCTCCTATGTACAACACAAGGCGTACGTGCATGAAGAGCCGGTTCCTATGCTCCGGCGCACCGATTCCGCTTGTGGACGGTTTTCTTCACGACAACGTGAAATTCTTTACTCCAATCCGGAGGCTGCACTACCGGTGCCTGCGACAATAGTACCTTGAGGGCCTTATACGCCCTATCCTCAGTGTCGGTCCATTGGAATGGTGTCCGATGTACGACGGCATGCAACGGTGTAGCCAGGTCGGCCAAGTATCGGAGCATCCGACTGTGCCACCGGATCTGGCCTAAGAACCGGCTTAATGCCTTTGCTGTTGCCGGTGCCGGTGCTTCTAATATGGCTTTCACTTTGTCCGGGTCGACTGCAATACCTTCCTGGCTCACAATATGTCCTAATAAAGTTCCACTGGACATGCCAAATACACACTTTGCCGGATTCAAGCTTAGCCGGTACGCTCTACACTTTTCTAGACAAAGACGGAGGTGCTGAAAATGGTCCTCCTCCCGGCTATAGACGGCGAAATCGTCAAGGAAAACCTGCATAAAAGTCGGAATATATTCACCAAAGATTTCCATGATGATTCGTTGAAATATTGCCGGTGCCGTTTTGAGTCCGAACATCATCACCACGGCCACAAACACCCCCCATTCGGTGACGAACACCGTTTTCTCTTGATCGTTGGGGTGCATCCGGATCTGATTATACCCGCTGAATCCGTCTAGGAAGCTATAGACCTCGTGGCCGGTGACGGCATCCAACACTCCATCTGTGAACGGAAGTGGAAACGCATCCGTTACCGTAGCCGCATTGACTTTCCGGTAGTCCACGCAAACTCGAATTTTTCCGTTCTTCTTCGGTACGACTACGATCGGGCTCAGCCATGTCGCTTTCTTTACCGGACGAATAAAGCCAACTCTTAGCAGTTTGTCAATTTCTTCCTTGACCTTGGCAGCATAATTGGGATTCATCCGGTACCGTCTTTGTGCCACTGGTTTTGCGTCCTTGCTCAAGTGCACTTGATGCTGGTATAACTGAGGGTCGAGTCCTCGCATATCTTCGTATGACCAGGCGAATACGTCGCGAAATTCCGTGAGAAGTGTTATCATCGCCGTTTTGTCTCCGGACTTCATCTCCTTGGCGATGTGCACCGGTTTTGCTTCGTCCGTGGTGCCTAAATTCACCTCTTCCAGTTGCGATGCTTTTATGCGCTGTGACACGGCCATTTCCCGTTCCAACGCTTCCTGCGCTAGCCGTAACTCCCGGATTGCGTCTTTATTCGGTTCTGCTTCCGCCTCTTCCGGTTGCGGTAAGTATGGTGCTACGGCTTCGGCAATGTCAATTTCGAAGAGGGTATGATGTTCGGGTTTTCCTGCAGGTACTGAGCTTCTTCTTCGTCCGCTAACCCTTCTAGCATGTTGACGCATTCCGCATACAACGGTGTACATTCCTTGCCAGTGCTCGTCCTTGGCTGTGTTGGTACTCGTACCTTGGCTTTTCCTCGCCGGAAGGTAATTATATTTTTTCGCCAATTCTGTTTGATATGTGCCGTTTTCAACCATGGCCGCCCCAGCAATAGCGGGTATGCGCCTTGTGCCTGTAATTGTAGCACTACGGCCGAGATGTGAAATGTATGACCGCCGACGGTGACTTCTAATTTCCGTATTAATCCTGTCGGCCGCACTGAGCTTGTATCGGCCATCCGCAACCAGAACGGACACGACTCCCACTCGTGGATTCCTAGGTCATCACACGTCCGGAGGCTTATTACATTTACACCAGAGCCTCCGTCTATAACTGTGCCAGGGAGTTCTTTCCCTTTTACAATGGCAGTGATTACCGGACTGCTGGTGTCTACCACTGTTGGGCCCTCCTCCGGATTCGAGAAGAGTACCGGTGCCGGTGATGGTTCTCCTGCCTTCATGGCCGTCTTCAGTCCTTCCGTGAATCTTGGCACGAGTTGTAGGAGTCTTCCTAGTGGTAACGTAATCTGGCATTCTTGCAACGCCTGCCATGTCTCGTTCTCGGAGTGACTGCCGCCGGCAAGCCCTACGGTGTTCTCCTTTTGCTGCTGTAAGTCTGTGACATTCTGCTCGTTTGCTTTCTTTACCCATTCCGTTGCTTGTTTCCGGATGGTCTCCTGTGTCTCCCATTCCTTGGCCATGCCCTTCGACCTTGTGGTCACCTGCTGCAGGTCTGCCACCTCAGGGACTACCATATTTACCGCCGGTTGTTTTTCATAGCTCTTCACCGGGCATTGGTTACTATAATGGCCTTCCTGTCGGCAGTAGTAGCAGTAGGCCTTCCGGGTATTGCTAGATTCGGCATTGTCTGTTGTACCCGGGGCAGGTCCTACGGTACGTGCGGGGTTTTGTACCGGTTGGCTACTTGGAGCTCCTTGTTCCGGATCCCGGGGGTAGCCGCCTTTTTTAAAATGTCGTTTTTTGTTATAGCTCTTCTTATTACAGTACTCTTGACAGGGTTGCCCGTTATATCTGCCGTATTCCTCCCATTGCTGACGATATCCGGGGGAGTGCTCCCGGTCGTACTGTTCGTATTGTCTATTGTAATCCTGGTACCGATCATGCCGGTCATAGTTATCTCGCCGATCACCGTACCGGACCTCATTTTCCCATCGATCGCCATACCGTACATCCTGTGCCGGTCGGTCCTGGTCCATTCGCCGCCAGCGTTCGTCTTCTTCATCCCGGCTGCTGCGTGGCTCAATTTGTCGGACGGGCGGTGCTTGCCGATTCAACAGATTATACTCGCACCTATCCGTCGTATGGCTCTTGGATTGACAGATTACACATTGCGTCCTCATAGTGCATTCTAGAGCCGAGTTTCCGGAATTCAAGCAAGTTGTGCACTGTATTGCTTGCCGAAACCGGAGGTCTTCATCGGACGGTAACGCCCGTTGAAGTGCTCACAGTGTGAGCCAGGAGCTTGTCTTTTCCATCTCTCTCACCCGGTCAATGACCTGGTCGATGGTACTTGTGCGGAAGTCGATTACCGTGCAAGCCGTGCGTAGGGGTTCCCCGAGCGCGTTTAGGAATATCGTCCGTAATTCCTCCTCCGGGGGTGCACGGGCAAGCTGACTATGCATCCGTTGAAACCGGATGACAAATTGGGGAATGCTCTCCCCTGCCTCTTGCCGGATGGTATAAAATAAGCCTACCATTACGATCTGGTCCATCTCCTTTTGAAAAAAATGCAAGAATTTAGCTTTTAAATCTACAAAGGTGTTGATGGTAGACGGGTCTTGCGTCTGGCGCCATCTTGCTGCCGGTCCCTCCAATGTGACGCCAAACTCTGCTATCTTAGAGCGTTCTTCTTCCTCCGGTGTCAGTCGCTGGGACACATGATTGGCTTCCCATGTCTGTTCAAAGGCGTGCACATGAGCTTCCGCGTCCGGATCATCTCTATACTTGGAGTACTGGAATGGCATGTCGTCGTCCGGTATCGGTGCACGGGCTGGTAGTGTTGGTGCTCGTTCCGGAATTTTCTCCGGTGTCAGTGGTCTTTCCCGATTTGTTTCCGGCGTCGGTTGCTTCTCCTCTTCCTTTGGTGACGGAGGCCTCTCCTCTTCGACTTCCGGTGTCGGAGGTCGTTCTTCCTCTACTGGTTCCGGGGGTTCCAGTGTTAGCACTTCCGGTTCCGGTTCCGGTGTCGGTAAGGTATTCGATCCTTCGTCCTCCGGTCCGCCCGGGGTTTCGTTGCTGCTACGGTAGTTCGTGTGCACGCTGTATTCCCCTTCGGAGTCCGATTCATATGCTGAAAAGGCTTCTGCTTCGCCTTCTCCATTTGCCAACGCGTGGAGAAGGGATTCGGTTTCCCGGAGGCTGCTTAGGCTGCTGTTGTCGTCTGGGTGCGATGTTTGCTGTAACCAGAGGGAGTCCTCCGCTACTCTCCGGATTACGTTGGAAAACGAGCGATCTGCTTTAATTTCCTGCGCCGGTTGCTGGAAAGCCTCGCGTCTCCTTTGCCTTTCGGCAAGGCGTCGAGTTCGGTCTGTAACCAGGTCGTGCGTTGATGTAGACATCCATCCGTGCCGTCGTTCACTGCAAAAACCGGAATCGTGGTCGCCAAAAACTGTGTTAACTCTTCGGGCCGGACAATGGCCTAACACAGGGTGTCTACGGGAGACACTTCACCAAAGGGTGTTACGGCAACCGGATTAGACTTCAACGCTTAATCCGACTTAATTAAGTTACTTATTAGGATCGTCTTTCATAACACGCGTAAGATATAACAATTAAGACAGAACGGCAATTAACACAGAGAGATAACAACACTTAAGCTTTCATTAATTAACCGCTCCCTATTACATTGTATCCGGGCCTTTAAATAGGTTTCCGGTCTGTATTACAAAACGGTGCCATTCGCACCTGTTCGGGATCGGTCCGGATCCGGAACGGCATACCGATTCCGGTCCGTCCGTCCACACTCATAGCTTAATTACAACCACATTCCTACTACTTAATTAGCTCTCCGTTTCCCACTCTGAACTCCTTTGCTGGCCGGTAACAGGCGGGAAGCGGGGCGTTCATATGGCTGAACAAGGGCCAACGGAAGAACGCGTGCTACGGAGATCGCGGCAGAGGACCCATCGACGGGTCGAATGAGCCTACGGGGAGGCGAGCGCAAAGGAAGACTCGAAGCCGCCAGATCAAACCGGCAGCGAGCCGAGATGCGGATCACGGGAGACCGGTTTCTCGCCGGCCGAAATCTCTCACCCTTCAGCCAGATTTGGCACGTACCGGTGGACATGCAGTTAGGTGGGGGCGGATGTCGTGAAGAATTTCGGCCATAGGCGAAAACCGAGAAACATTGTCTACATCGGCGGGGTGCAGCGTGTGTACGCACCCATGTACATTTGGTGTGAATATCGAGGGCGCCTTTATGGCGCCGAAGAGTAGTCAAGTCGGGACAGACGATCCCATGGAAGTCGGGATTAGTCCCACATTGTAACACATCCCTCTCCTTGTTCTATAAAAGGGAGGGAACGCCCTTTGTGAAAGGGGTTGCCCATTTTGGATTAGAGGGTATACCGGTAGGTTTAGGTTTAGGGTTCTTCTGCTTCTTCTTCTTCCCCTTCGTGTTCGTTTAGGGTTGGCTGCAGCTTGTCTCCTATGCAAGACCCCGCTCGGCGCGACGAGCCCGAGAGCTCCCCGACGGCGGCTTGACAGCAGACGACTGTTGTAAACCATCTTGGTCCGGCTCGAAGCCGGGAGTGTATTCTCTCTCTATATATATACATATACGTTTGCGTCTGTCTGTTTATATTGGCGTCTTGTTGGTGTCGGGTGCTCCACTCCTTCCCTGCGTTTCCTGTACATAAGGGCGTGAGTCGGGTCGGGCTGTGTGTGCGTGTGTGTGCGTGAGTCGGTGTTAAGCACGCTCTCTCTCTCTCGCTCTCTCTACCCCCTTCGGTTGCTTCCGGTGTGTTTCTGAGATGCCCCAGAAGCCGTGAAGCACGACTTCCTACGCTCCGTCGCTCCCTAGTCCAAGACCCCCGTGGTCCCGCCTTTCTCCACGCACACGCGTAACAACGCGAGAGCGTGCCGGGCCACTGCCTCTTCCATCAGCCTTTTCATTCCTCGCCCATCGTTTCGGTTCAGGGCCCTCCGGGTATCGCTGGCGTGCACCCGACCTTCCCACAGGTACACTACCTGGCTTCTCAAAGCCTCCGTAAAGTCCCCGCAGTCTTTCCGGATGTGGCCGACCTCGTCGCACCACATGCACCTATTTCCTGCCGGAGGCCGTCGGTCACGAGCCTGATCGCCGCCTTCCCTCTGAGCCTGGGCGATCTGGAGATCCTTTACCGCCCGTGTCAACTCCTCCAAAGTTGTTCCCCCGGACGAGCCTCTGACCATGCCGGTCGAAGCCGAACCGGTTTCGGGCCACTCCCGGGTCTCTTCCCTTCGCGCCTGCGGTATCGGTTCGAGCTTCCTTGGTGCGACAGGACCCGCCCCGGTCGCCCCTGTATCAGCCCACTCCCACCGTTTGTCAAAACGGCCGCAGACTCTTTTTACCGCGGCCCAGTCGGCCGTCAGCCCGTCTTCGGTTTCCAGTAAGGAGCCCACTTGCTCCCGATCTCGTGCGTCAACCGATTTGACAAATAGTAGGACACGACTTGTGTCCAGAACGGTCCGATCGAGCGCCGAAAGGTGCGCAAAGCGATCCTCAAACTCCCGGAGGAGTGCCGACGCATTTCTTCCTTTGTCGGGGGACTCCACCCACTCCATGAAGCCTCGTTTCGAAAGTCGAAGCGTGTCATCCAGCCCGTATTTCTCCAGGAGCCGTCCTTCGAACTCCTCCCAGGTCCGGCTCTCTGCCCGGACCTCGAGCACCTCCGCATGGATGCCCTGCATCGCCACTCGAGGGAATCCGGCAAGACGCCTCTCTTCCGGAATATCCCTCATCAACATCTCCGCCCGGTAGGACGCCAAATAACTCGTGGCATCCTTTCCACTGAACCGGCCGATCATACCGACGATCGCCTCAATAGCCCTGTCAAGGGCGCCGGTGCCCTCGCGCGCGCTCACTATCCGGTCCACGGCCGAAGCCATGGCCTCTACAAGATCCGACCCCCTCATCTTCTGCTCCTCTGCCGCCTTGTTTCACGTCGGGTTCACCAAATATGTCGCGTTGCTACGCGCGTGTGTGGAGAAACGAGGCGGGACCACCAGGGTCTTGAACCGAAGAGCAGGTGATAGGAGGGGAAAGAGAAAGAGAGAGACGACCGGTAACGTATGAGCAAAGAAACACAGGGACACGGCCCATCAACGCAGAAAACACGAATGGACACAGAGACAGAGAGACACGAATGTTTGTATATTAACAAATGACACAAAACAACAGAGCACGCGAGCGATTACAACCGACCAGGCCGGCGAACAGATGCCGATGCCTGTTCATCTACGCACGAAAGGGGATAGGATGGAGGTGCTGCCAGAAGCACACGAGCGTTCCTCGAAGCAGCGTGAGCCTCCCGAAATCCTGCAGAGAAGAGCGATGGAGAATGAACAGAGGAGAAGCGTTCGGTTACGGTTCGACAACACTTCGTCCTCCTCAATGCGCGATTCTTTCTCCCCTGCGTCTCCCTCTCCTTTATAGCGTCAAGAAGGGAGCCGTCTCCCTCATTTACTTCCTACCTACCGAATCTAACTACCCAGGATATATCTATGTACCTAATTCCCTATTATATACATTAAGGGCGCGCACGCGTAAAGAGCCGGTTCACACGCGCTATGCACCGATTGCGCGAAGGGACGGTTTTCTTCACGACAGCGGACCGCAAGAACCTCCAAGCAATCAAAGCATATCTCGGCCAAGTCCAAAGATGGACAAAGGGAAAGCCAAAATGCTGGAATATGAAGAGGATGACAATGAATCGACTCACTCACTCAATAGTGAGTTCGATGGCTTTGATATGCCTCTTTTGAGGTCACCCGGAGTTAAGAAGGCACTTACATCTACAAACGAAAACCTTCGTCGCTCCACCTGTGAGAAGAATCCTGTTAGCCGATTTGACTACAATGATTATATGGCATACCATTATGCCTTTATGATGAAGGTGGCAGCAGTTCGAGAATTGCAGAGCTTTACCGAAGCCGCTAAAGATCCACGATGGGTCGAAGCGATGAACGAGGAGATGCAAGCTCTCAAAAAGAACGAGACATGGGATCTTGTCCCACACTCACACTAGAAGAAGGCAATCGGCTGCAGATGGATATACGAAGTGAAGTATAATGCCGACGGTTCCGCCAACCGCTACAAACCTCGACTCGTAGAAAAGGGCTACGCACAAACACATGGAGTTGATTATGAAGAGTCAATCCGACAATTCTCTCTATGTAAGAAGCGATTCCGAAAGTCCAATCGTCATCATCCTGTACATGGATGATTTGGTCATTGGAGGTGAGCATCTAGTCGACATCAACAAGGTCAAATCCCTCCTTTCCAACAAATTCGAGATGACGGACATGAAAGAGCTCCACTACTTCTTTGGCATCGAGGTAATTCGAACTCTAGCCGGGATTATGATCTCCCAATGGCACTACATTCTCAACTTGTTATACAAGTTCGGGATGACTGAGTGCAAGTCTGTGGCAACACCTCTCGATCGAAACCTCAAACTAGATGCCAATTCTGGCACCACAGAGTGTGAGCCGACTCAGTATTGACAACTAATCGGTAGTCTTATCTACCTCACGATCACTCGACCTGACTTGAGCTATCCGGTCGGCCTTCTTAGCTAGTTCATGCAAACGCCACGAGATATCCATTTGGATTGTGCTAAGAGAGTGCTACGATACATGAGCGGAACGATGGACTATGGCATTCTCTATAAGTCGGCCACGCCAATTCAACTCGAGGGGTACACAGATGCCGACTGGGCAGGTTACAAAGCTGACCGATGATCAACCTCTAGTTTTGTCTTCTCCCTCGGAATTGGAGCCATCTCTTGGAGCAGCAAGAAGCAACCAATCGTCGCTCTTTCGAGCATAGAGGCCGAATATAGGGGCACGGCGGTGGCTGCATGTGAAGCCGTATGGCTTAAGAGGATATTGAAGGATCTGAGCGTTCCCATCAAAGATCCAATTCCCCTTTACTACGACAACATGAGCAATATTTATCTAGCTCGGAACACGGTGTTCCACGCACGCACGAAGCATATCGAAGTGCATTATCACTTCATTCGAGAGCGCGTTCAGGCTGGCAATGTCGACCTTCAAGATATCACTACGGTGTCGTGATGTTGCAGGTCCAGTGGGAGAAAAAGTGAAAAAGTGTGGTTCCATGCACATTACACAAATACTTGTAAAAATGAAAATAAATCAATTATAAATAATCCTAGGGCCTAATGGCATTGAGTGCGTATAAAGGGGTGCAAGTAAGATTTGAACCTTGCACCTCCAAGATAGGAGGCAATTAGCTTACCACTAAAGCTACTACTAAGTGCTTTAGATTTTGTATATTTCCTTGTCATATTCAGTATTCCATAGGAAACAAACGTACAAAACCGTGTGCACAAAACCATGGATTTAAGCCCATGGTTTTATGCATGTCATAAGCAAAACCATGTGCACAAAACCATGGTTTTAGCCCATGGTTTTGTACATGTCACAAGCATGCAGAGACCTATAAAAGCCTCGAGTTGGGCTTGTGTAAGGGGGGTCAATTTGGAGATCATCATCATCATCATCATCATCATCATCAATAATAATATAATACTCTTCTTATTCTTCTTCTTGATATCTATTTTCTTCTCAAGTATAAAAATCTTCAATCTTCTGAAGTGTGACATTAGTTTCCTCGACTCCTACATACACATCGTCATCTTTTCGACAATTTCGTGAACATCCTCCCCGGTTCGGGACCCTGGTGGTCCCGCTTCATTTTGTGAACATGCTAGGATTTCCTCGACATCTTACTTGGTGAACCCGACGTAAAGAGCGGAAGGGGAGGATGAAGATGGACGAGGAATATCTCATGGAGGCAATGTCAAAGATGATAATGGAATATTGGAGAGAGGGGAAAAGATGAGATGTGGCCCAACAAGTCATCGAAAGCGTGGTCGAGCGAGTCGGCTATTTCCACGGGGGCATAGTCCAAAATTTTCTAGAAACCTACAATGCCAAGATGGATTCAAGAGGTGTGAATGAAGCTATGAGACTAGAGTACTTTTGTCAGGTGGTGGCTGAACCGAACTACAAAGAGGTAAAAGAGCTTCGAGACACTCATGATTCGTGGGTGACTTTCAAGGAGGCTCCATTGGAGGCATATGGCTATGGGAGACCGAAGGGACAAAGTTTGTACAAGTTCGACCAATGGGTGTCATCAATGAAGACCCACCGGAGTGCCATGGATGCGTTCGTTGAGTTTGAGTGTCACTTTGCTCAACTCTCAAAGCGGGATCGAAGTTGGTGGGGTTGAATAAAGTTCTACTATTTGTAAAGTCAATCAATCGATATGAAAGGAAGGCCATTGGAATCCAACTCGAGGATGACAATGGTGCAAATGGCCTCATCGAGGATTGGGCTAGAGTGGAAAGGTATGCCGACAACACGACGAGAGGAATATGAGATTCTCGTCGACAACAACACGACGGGATGTGGCAATACACCATCACCGAAGGAAGAAAGCTCGAAGAAGGAAGATTCGATACTCAACATAGAATTCTTTATGAGAGAGGCATTCGAGAACTTAAAGGCGCAAGTTGAGGCTGAAGAGAAGCTTCAAAAGTTGCAAAAACTGAAGTAGATGGTGATCGAGGAAGAAGAGACCTCCCGACGAATGCGGGTTAATGAAGTGGCCAAGATGAATGCCCAAGTTCAGTATCATGATGGTACCTCGAGAGAAGGTGTAGAACAAGACACCTTCTCTTCTTGCAAAGAAACAACGATGAAGAATGAAACCAATGAATTGAGGACGGGGAACGCCACTTCAAGCGAGGACAAATGTTTCGGAACACGCATCATGTCTAAAACATCGAGTAATGAAGGTGCAAGCATGATCGAAGCTTGCGTGATCGAGGGATGTAAAGAGTGTGAGGTTGATGTGATTGAGGTGGTAGCCACAAGGAACGACATCGAGTCGTAGATGGCTATGGATGAGTCCACCGTAGATGACCGTGTCGAGGCTTTCCCAACACTTGATCTAGAGACTTGGGCAGTTGCGTCCGAGAGCCAACATGAGACCCAAGAGACAGAAAGTGGTGGGGAAGCAAATATTGAAGACAATGCGAATAACAACATTGAGCAAAAGATGGCCATGGATGAGAAGACGGTGATCGATGGTGCCGAGGTTCTCCTCACAATTGTTCATGAGACTTCGACAGTTGTGCTTGATTGCCAACATGAGAACGGAGAGACGGAAGGTGGCGACAAGAAATTGAAGGACCAAAACTGCGATGAGGACGACGAGGTGAATGACCACAAACGAAGGGATCCCTCCACACTGGTTCCGGAGACTTCGGTAGTTGTGTCTGAGAGCCAACATAAGACTGGAGAGATGGAAGGTGGCAGTGAGGAGATGAGGGTCGAAGCTAGCGCATACGGAGGAACGGTGGCTAATAAGGAGGATAAGAACAAAGCTACAATAGAGTTCGATGAAGAGCCAAAGAGTGGAAAGAAAGGAAGAACCGGAAGACAACCCGGATGGAAGCTGACGCGGTTGGTATTCCGACCTGAACGGAAGCCGACCCGGATGAGAGTTGATCAACTAGGCCTGACCCAACCGAAAACCGGACGGAAACGAATCCGGATGGAAGTCGATCATCTGAGTTTGATTCTGCCGAATGCGAATCCAGACGAAGGCCGACTGTAAAGAATCGATGGTGATTCTTGTGCAGAGGAATAGACTAGAGATATGTGTTGTGAGTGTGTGTGTATGAGAGAGAGAGAGAGAGAGAGAGGGAGAGAGAGAGAGAGAGAGAGAGAGAGAGAGAGAGAGAAACACAAGATAGATAGATTTGAACAAGAATAGAATACTCAAGACAATGTATATTACAAAGGAGATTAACCGAACTTGTTACAAAGTAGGAGGAGAGTGCTTTATATAGTCACTCTCTCTCTTCATTAACTACCGACGCTCATGGGTCATGGGGAATGTGAAAGCTCATTAGTTATGTGTCATAGAATATGATTCTATGACACATAGTTAATGTGTAGATAAGAGTGGTGACTTTTGACCTTTGAGTGCACACTCTCAAGGGTGTGTTCACACACTAGACTAGGTTGAGCTTGATTCTCAACACCGACCAAGCTAAAAGCTGATCGGTCGAGACCAATCCAGATAGAAGTTGAGCTGGCCTAGCCGGAGGTCGAAGCAGACGAGCCGTGACACCCGATCGAGGCTGGTGAGCATAAGGAAAGGCAAGCATGAGACGAGAAATGAGAAATGATGATAAAGGAAAGTTAGATGACCATGGAGATGGCTGAGATGAAGGTGGCACATGCAGGAGGCATGAAGCGTTATGCTCGGTAGGAGCAAAGCGAGCAATGACAACCAGACATGGCAATGCAAAGGGTGAGCGAATGATATGGTGGATCGGATGGCAACGCTGGTTTGGGTAGAAACAAGAGACATGTTCGAAGTAGAGGACAAAAAGACGGTGCGGGTGAGGCGCAAGAAAGGAGGAAATCAAAGACCAACCACCTTTGACCCCGCCACATCACTCTTTTCTTCTTGGCACATACCGGAGGATGTGCGGTTTGGTGGGGGTGGATGTCGTGATGGTGCACATCCAGTGGGAGAAAAAGTGAAAAAGTGTGGTTCCACGCACATTACACAAATACTTGTAAAAATGAAAATAAATCAATAATAAATAATCCTAGGGCCTAATGGCATTGAGTGCGTGTAGAGGGGTGCAAATAAGATTTGAACATTGCACTTGCAAGATAGGAGGCAATTATCTTACATCCAGTGGGAGAAAAAGTGAAAAACTGTGGTTCCACGCACATTACACAAATACTTGTAAAAATGAAAATAAATCAATAATAAATAATCCTAGGGCCTAATGGCATTGAGTGCGTGTAGAGGGGTGCAAATAAGATTTGAACATTGCACTTGCAAGATAGGAGGCAATTATCTTACCACTAAAGCTACTACTAAGTGCTTTAGATTTTGTATATTTCCTTGTCATATTCAGTATTCCATAGGAAACAAACGTACAAAACCGTGTGCACAAAACCATGGATTTAAACCCATGGTTTTATGCATGTCATAAGCAAAACCGTGTGCACAAAACCATGGGTGACATTAGTTTCCTAGACTCCTACATACATATCGTCATCTTTTCGACAATTTCGCGAACGTCCTCCCCGGTCCAAGACCCCGGTGGTCCCACTCAAACGAAGCACGCAAGCAAAAACCGGATACCGTCCGAACCGGATATGAGCCGAAGCGAACACCAACTGAAGTAGCCGACCAAAGTTGAGCTTGAGGGGGCGTGTTGAGAATCAAGCTCAACCTAGTCTAGTGTGTGAACACACCCTTGAGAGTGTGCACTCAAAGGTCAAAAGTCACCACTCTTGTCTACACATTAACTATGTGTCATAGAATCATATTCTATGACACATAACTAATGAGTTTTCACATTCCCCATGACCCATGAGCTTCGGTAGTTAATGAAGAGAGAGAGTGACTATATAAAGCACTCTCCTCCTACTTTGTAATTAGTTCAGTTAATCTCCTTTGTAATATACATCGTCTTGAGTATTCTATTGTTGTTCAAATCTATCTATCTTGTGTTTCTCTTTGTCTCTCTTTGTCTCTCTCATACACACACACACACACACACACACACACACACTCACAACACATATCTCTAGTCTATTCCGTTGCACAAGAATCACCATCGATTCTTTACAACTTGCTTTTGGTTATCGAAAGTCGGCTCGCCGGGACGCAGTGCTAGATGTGAGCGCCGTGATAATGCATTTGCCTTCCCTTGTTGCTTCCCCAGACGATATGTAATTTTGAAGTCGAAACGAGTGAGGAATTGGGCCTACCGAGCTTGACGTCGATTTAACACACGAGCATTCTAAAAGTAGGCAAGGTTTTTGTGATCACTGAATACGATGATTTGATGAGAAGACCCCTCTAGAAAATGCCTCCATTGCGTAAAAGAGTCCACTATTGCTAATAGCTCCTTATCATGAATTTCATAGTTGATTTCCGTGGCGTCAAACTTGCGTGAATGGAAAGACACAGGAAGTAGCTTTTCATCATCGCCTTGTTGAGATAGAATGCTACCTAAGGCGAAATCCGACACGTCAACTTCAATGATGAATGGTCTTTCTAGATCAACATGAGCTAAAATAGGATCTGATGTAAATGCCTTCTTGAGACTCTCAAAAGCCATGTCCGTTACTTAAGACCAAACGAACGATTTTCCCTTCCTGGTAAGTTGTGTGAGAGACAGAACAAGCTTTGAGTAATCCTATATGAACTTGCGGTAAAAATTGGCAAAGCCTAAAAAGCATTGCACATCTCGTAATGAATGTGGAGTTTGCCACTCTACCACCGTTTTGACCTTAGCTGGATCCATGGAGATGCCTTTAGAGGAAATGACATAGCCCAAAAATTCTACTTGGTTGCACCCGAAACTACATTTTTCTAGCTTTGCATAAAGACCATGTTCTCGAAGTCGTTTTAGTACTAACAATACATGAGAATCATGCTCTTCTTGGGTCTTCAAATAAGCCAGTAGATCATCCAAATAGATGATCAAAAAATCATCCAAGAGATCTCGGAATATATCATTTGCCATGTGCTGGAAGACTGTTGGCGCATTGGTGAGACCGAATGGCATGGCCGTATACTCGATGTGCCCATATCCGGTACGAAACGTAGACTTCCATTCATCTGTTGATCGGATCCGTACGAGGTTATATGTTCCTTGTAAGTCGATCTTTGTGAAGAATCTTGCACCATTGATCCGTTCTAAAAGACTTGAGATAAGGGGAAATGCATACCTATTCATGATGGTGACTTTATTCAATCCATGGTAATCTACGACGAGACGAAGTGATCCATCCTTTTTCTTGATGAAGAAAATGGGTGCGCCGGTTGGAGATTTCGAATATCAAATGAAACCACTTGTCAAATTCTCCTCTATATAGGCTCGAAGGACTTCTAGCTCGGTTGGTGACAAATTGTAGATCGGTCCCCATGGTGGCTCTTTTCCCGGTTGTACATCGATGGGGCAATCATACGGTCGATGGTGAGGAAGCGTATTGGCCCTTACTTTATCGAACACATCGGCATAATGACGATACTTCTCTGGAAGTTGAACAATGGACTCCTCTTTATTGATACTGGAGGGGTTTACTGATATTGCGAAGAGAAACATTTCTTCCTTGCGTCCTTCCTCAAGCAACTGATTTAGCGAAATGGTTGCAATCTAATGAGTAGATCCTCGGGTTTGTCGACACCGTATTTCTCCTATTCTCCAATCTATGGATGGGTTATGTAATTTGAACCATGGTAATCCCAAAACAATGGGATGTTCTGGGATACTAATTATATTAAATGATACTAAACACACTAAGTTATCTAGGACAATATTAAGGGGTTCTGACTCTTCTATAATATTTCTGGAAGCAATGGGATGACCATCAATGACTACTACAGAGGTTGGACACGAGAGTTTTTTTAGGGATATCTGATGAGCTTGGGAAAAATTCCTATCCATGAAGCAAGAGTTGGCTTTGGAATCTAAGAGTGGTAAGACATGTATTGGAGGAGTACTTTTAGTACTAACCATTTCTTGAGCTAAGAACACATTGCTAACTTGCTTAGAGGAAATGGAACCACTAATGGGCTGTACAGATCTAGGGCTGTCCAACCAAACGACTCTTATTTTGGTTGGACTTAATCGTTTAACTCTTCTTCTAGTTGACTAAGCATTTCAAATTTGTTTGAAAGGCTTGGGCTATTAGGACTATCAAACACACCTAGAGAAATAGACTCGAGTTTAGTACTATTGGTACTAGTGGTTATTTGATTTACCTGCCTTTTCGGCCGATGGGGGCAGTTCACTGCAATATGGCCCGGTCCACCGCAATAAAGACATAATCGATTTACCATGCATCGTTGCTTTTCTTCTTCCGATAGTGGTCCGCGACGACGTGTGGTGTCGATTTCCATTGGAGTTGGAGTATTTGTTGGAGACGTATTGAATGACACCCTTGGGAAAGGCTTTGCTACGATTGAAGCGTAGGTGGGCTCCAATCTTGTCCTTGGCATTTGAAACTAATGTTCTGAACATCGTTCGAAGAGGCGATTATCGCATCGCATCGCACGACTGATTGCTTCTGTCAATGACTTTGGCTCCTCGGGGAAAGTTAAGTAGGCCAAAACGAAATTGCTCCATTAGTGCCTGGTCATCCTAGGGAATATCGGTGGCAAGAAGACGGAAATCTACAACATAAGCCGAGGCCAGCCGCTCACCTTGGCGCAATCTTCGGATTTTGTTGATTGATGTTCTAACACTGTCGGTATCTCCAAAACAGGCTTTAAACTCAGTAATAAACTCTTTGAAATTATTTAACAAGGGAAAGCTTTTTTCTAACAGGGGGGCAAACCATGCCAAAGTCGTGCCACTAAGTAGATTGCCTACTAGTCCCACTCGTGATGCATCGGTGGGATATTGAGAAGGATGCATTTGAACGACTAATCGTACCTGATTAAGGAATCCTCTAAACTGCGATCACGTTCCATCAAATTTCATGGGAAGGCCGATCTTGGGTTCTTTATGAACCCCTTGCGTACTGGGTCCTTGTTGTTGCATTGCTACTATGGTTGCTTCGAGCTGTTGCACACTGTCGTGAAGATCCGTCACTACGCGCGAATGGTGAGGCGGAACCGTCGGGGTTCTGAACCGGAAGGACTCGAAGTTGGTGCTAGCTTTAGCGAGAAAGGATTTAAGATAGATTGAAAGAGAGAGATTGAGATAAGATAGAACACTTGATTTTAGATTGAGAGAGAGATTTTGAGAGAGAAGATATATCATCAATTGGATAATGAACTTCTTACTTTTAATATTAATTTTGATATCAAGTACAAAGCTTCCAAAAAAAATTCATTAGTCCTTTCATCTTTTTGCCCCCCTCTTTTATAGATGCCCTCATGCATTTGAGGGTACAAGACATGCATAAAATGCATGTTTGCCATTTGGCGCTCATGTATTACATGTGGTGCATGATAACCATGTCACTCATTTTAGCTCTCATGTATGAGAATTTACATGTAAAGTTATAATGATAAAAATATAATCTCTAAAGAAATGGGTTGGCTTAATGGTAAGCTTATTGCTTCCTATCTTGGAGGTGTTAAGTTCGAGTCTTGCTTACATCTTTTTCTTTTATGCACAAAATACTATTAGGCTTTTGGACCAAATATCTTTAAGACACCATGCACCGCGATCAACCGACCCGACCGATCCGTCCGGTCCGCGTCCAACCTTGTCCGGTTGCCGGTTCCGATTTGCTTACCAGTCGGTTCCTGTTTGCTTTCCAACCAGTTCCTGTTTGCTTACCAGCCGGTTCCGGATTGCTTACTAGTTGGTTCCGGATTGCTTACCGACCGGTTTCGATTTATCGGCCGATTCCGAATTGATTTCCGACCGATTCTAGTTCCATTACCGGTCGATTCCATTTTATTGCCAATCAATTTTTGGGAATTTGGCCACATTCATCCATATAGACAAAGTGGCCAAAGTGCTCTTAGCACAAATGAAAAATAAGGGATCTCAATGTGCTTATATAGCTAGGGCCTTAACTTTCCTATCTATGTGGGATATTTCACAGTTTTATTTTTCTCTTTTTCTTTTGCAAAACTTCATACCCACATAAGTTGACACTTAGATGTCCGTTTCTTATGTAGTAAAGTGCATCCAAAAACTCTTCAAGACCTCCATCCTTTTGTAGTTTTATGTGATTTTCACACCATTGCCGAAAATATTCACGACAACGCGTAATGCTAGTTCCCCATTATGTTGCGTCTACTGCTTCTCTAAGGAGATTTGTTGAAGGTTCCCCAACAGTCGTTGATTTTCTTGTTCCAATGCGAGAAACTTCTCTTTCAAGCATTGCAACTCCGAAAAAACGGATTGATATTCTTGAGTACTAACAGTGGCCATAATATGAGAGAAAAGATGAATAAGAGATTAATATGAAGAGAGGTAGAAGTAAGTAGATAAAGGAAGAGATGGAATGAGAGAAAAAATCGGTTCAAACTGCTAGGAGTAGTACTAAGACAGAGAAGTACTGTCAGGAACAATACTAAAACAGAGAAGGAATTAGTACTAAAAGATGAGGATTAGTACTAAGGGAGGTGTAGAACTCTCCAGGGAAGGAAAGAGTGAGTGTGAGAGAGAGATCGAGATCGAGAGAATGAGGATAACAAAAGATATATTAGGTTACGGGAATATACAATAGTAGCTAGGAGGCTTAAGACTGGCGTTGAACCGATTTGTTTGAAATAATGCCTTATGCCTCCTTTTATAATGTTCTTAGGAGTACTCTTGAAGTTTCTAGAATGTTCTAGAGAAATCTGAAATATACATCAATTTTCTATAGTAAAACTTAAATGAAAATAATATCCTTCGTATTACAATACATAGTCTAATGGTATGAGCTCGACCTATGTAACATAAGGTCATAGGTTGGAGTCTTGCCATATCATGACATCTGGCTAACAAAAGATAGTAGCTTTCCGACCGAGGCCTCCGATTCGGAGGAAATCTATCTTGGAACTCGTACATACCGATGTATGTTATGTGGATGCAAAATCTCATTCCGGTGGACAATACTTTGTTACCTTCATTGACAATTTTAGTCGTAAGTTGTGGGCTTACAGTACTAGGTGTTTTCAAGGAGTTTCAGGCAAGAGTTGAGAGAGAAATCAACCGAAAATTGAAGGCAGTCTGGACGGACAATGGAGGAGAATACCGAGGGCAATAGAGTACTGCCGAATGCAAGGTATTTGGCTAGAGTTACATAGTGCCGAAGACGCCGGAGTTAAACAGTATTGTTGAGAATCAAGCTCAACCTAGTCTAGTGTGTGAACACACCCTTGAGAGTGTGCACTCAAAAGTCAAAAGTCACCACTCTTATCTACACATTAACTATATGTCATAGAATCATATTCTATGACACATAACTAATGAGCTTTCACATTCCCCATGACCCATGAGCTTTGGTAGTTAATGAAGAGAGAGAGTGACTATATAAAGCACTCTCCTCCTACTTTGTAACAAGTTCGGTTAATGTCCTTTGTAGTATACATTGACTTGAGTATTCTATTCTTGTTCAAATCTATCTATCTTGTGTTGCTTTCTCTCTCTCTTTCTCTCTCTCTCTCTCTCTAATACACACACACACTCACAACACATATCTGTAGTCTATTCCGTTGCATAAGAATCACCACCGATTCTTTACATGGTATCAGAGCGGTTTGGTAGCTCCATCTAGCCCATCCGCATGTATTGAGCTCTACGCCGACGTTCAAGAAGAATTGGCTCATCGCTATCGTAGTGCGACTACATAGCTCATATTCAAGAGAGAAGAAGAAGGAAGAAATGGGGAGCGCTCTCCCTAGCGAGAAGTTGGACCAAAAAAACTTCGCATCTTGGGAGTACAAGATGCACCAATACCTTATCGGCCAAGGCTATTGGGGTGTTACATCAAGGGAGCACAAGAAAACCGACCTGACCCGGAAGATGCCGACTACTCAACATGGGAGCAAGCGGCGAGTCGAGTAATGTATTGCTTGGCTACATGTGTTCACGACCACATGCTCGTTAACATTCGAGACGCCGAGACGCTGAAGGAAGCGTGGGAAAATCTACGAAATATTTTCGCCGCCAACACAACCGCGAGGAAGCTTCAACTCCGCCAAGAGTTGAACAACATCCAACAATGGGACATGTCCATCACAAGCTACACCTTGAGGATCAAGGAGCTTTGTGACTCACTCGGCTGAATAAGCGTCAATGTGGATGATGATGAGATGGTGCAAATATGCCTCAACGGCCTTGCACCACGGTTCGGATAGATGAGAACCATCGTCCTAGCAAGGGAGAATCCTCCCTCTTTCTTTGATCTTCAATCTATGTTATTAGTCGAAGAGAATCATGTTCGAAAAGGAGCAACGCCTCGGAAGGCCACATGCTCTACACGCATTCGAATGGAGGAAGAGGACGCGGCCGAGCAAGAGGCCGATTCGGCAAAGGACGAGGCGGTGGACGAGGTCCGACTTACGACAACAACTCCCAAATTCGGCAACAAGACGGAAGCCATCGAGGAACATTTGGAAGAAGGGGGAGCTTCCATTCCGGTTCGAGTCGACAAAACTGGATCGAATGCGGTTATTGCGGAAAAATCGGCCACCATGAAGAAGAGTGCCGAAAGAAGAAGCGCGAGTCGGCTAGCGACAACTCACCAATTACGCCACCAACTCCGACTATGAAGATCATGGTAGAATGTTTGTAATGAGACATAGAGCAAATCCTATGTCGACCTCTACTTTGACTAATGCCTCCAATCCGGAAGATGTATGGTTCGTCGACTCCGGTGCTTCGAACCATACGACGTCCCATTAAGAATGGTTCAAAGACCTTCAAGAGCCGGATTGACCCGGTTATGTCGAGACTGGAGACGACACCACTCCGGCATGTTGGAAATGTCCCATTCGGGAAAGATGGTGAACAAACTTGCATAAAAAATGTCTTACATGTACCCACCATAACGAAGAATTTGGTCTCGGTCGGCCAAATTGTGGAGCAAGGGATGCAAGTTCGATTCAACCAAGGAGGTTGTTTCATCGAGAAGGAAGGCCGACTAATTGCTCGTGGTCGAAGGGAAGGCCAAATGTTTATCCTCGAAGCGAACGAGGTAAAATCGGCCATGTTTGCAAATGGCCTCAAACACAACACCGACATAGAGCTATTGCATAAAAGAATCGGCCATATCAATCTCAACAAACTCAAGGCGATGCAATCGAAAGGAGTCGTCATTGGGCTCCCGACCTTCAAAGACCAAGAGATTGAAGGAGTATGTGAAGCATGCCAATTCAGCAAGCAACATCGACACCCGTTCCCGAGGGAGAGGAACGTGAGTAAAGGCCTATTGGACGTAGTCCACTCGGATGTGTGGGAACCGGCACAGACGGCTACGTTCAGAGGATGTCGGTACTATGTTACCTTCATCGACGACTTCTCTAGATACACATGGATCTTTCCCATGAGGATGAAGAGTGAAGTGTTTACACACTTCCAAAAATTCAAAAGCGAAGTCGAAAAGACAACTGGGTGTCATGTACGATGTCTTTGGTCAGACGGAGGAAAGGAATACTTCTCCGATGCGTTCACAACATATCTTCGAAAAGAAGGAATTCGGCGAGAATTCACTTGCCATCACACACCGCAACAAAACGGAGTGGCTGAACGAAAGAATCAGCACATCCTTGAAGTAGCACGGGCCATGATGAAAGAAAAGCACATGCCGAAGTCATACTGGGAAAAAGCGGCTAACACGGCCGTATACCTCATGAATCGGTGTACGAGATCGGGTGTGCACGAACTTACTCCGCACGAGAAGTTTTTCAGAAAGATGTCTTCGGTCAGATGGAGGAAAGGAATACTTCTCTGATGCGTTCACGGCATACCTTCGACAAGAAGGAATTAGGCGAGAATTCACTTGCCGACACACACCACAATAGAATGGTGTAGCCGAACGCATGAATCGGCACATCCTCGAAGTAGCAAGGGCCATGCTAAATGAGAAGCATATGCCCAAGTCATATTGGGCAGAAGCTGCAAATACCGCCGTCTACCTCATGAACTGGTGCACAACATCCGGAGTGCACGAGGTCACCCCACACAAGAAATATTATGGGAAGAAGCCAGATCTATCCCATGTAAGGATATTCGGCTCCATTGCATACGTGCACATTCCCGATGAGAAGCGGCAGAAGCTTGACCCAAAATCAGAGAAGTGCATCCTCGTGGGGTACTCACAAGAGCAAAAGGGGTACAAGTGCTTCAACGCCTCTACTCGGAAGATTCGTGTAAGTCGGGATGTTGTCTTTGACGAATCGACATCATGGTACAAACCCGAGCCGACTCCTCCCGAACCATCTACGAACAACCTTGAGAACACAAAAGTTGATGATCAACTAAGGTCAATACTCGAAGAGAGTCCAATCTCAACTAGATTGAGCGAACCACAAGAGCCTCCAAGCAAACAAAGCTCATCTCGGCTGAGTCCAAAGATGGACCAAGGGAAGGCCAAAATGCCGGAATATGAGGACGATCACTTCGATGACAACGAATCGACTCATTCACTCGATAGTGAGTTCGATGGATTTGATTTGCCTCTTATGAGGTCACCCAGAGTTGAGAAAGTACTCACATCGGCAAATGAGAAACTCCGTCACTCCACCCGAGAGAAGAATCCGGTTAGCCGATTCGGCTACAATGACTATATGGCATACCACTATGCCTTTATGATGAAGGTGGCAACAGTTTGAGAACCGGAGAGCTTTGCCGAAGCCGCAAAAGATCCTCGATGGGTTGAAGCAATGAACGAGGAGATGCAAGCTCTTAGCAAGAATGAGACATGGGATCTCGTCCCTCACTCACCGCACAAGAAGGCAATTGGCTGCAGATGGATATACAAAGTGAAGTGTAATGCCGACAATTCCGTCAACCGCTACAAAGCTCAACTTGTAGCAAAGGGCTACGCACAAACACACGGCATCGACTATGAAGAGACCATTGCCCCGGTGGGAAAGATGACAACTGTGTGAACCGTGATAGCGTTTGCAGCAGCGAAAGGGTGGCACCTCCACCAGATGGATGTCAAGAACACTTTTCTTCAAGGCGAATTAGAAGAGGAGGTGTACATGGTACAACCACCCGACTTCGAATCCAACATTCATCCGAAAGACATATGCCAACTCAAGAAGCCTCTCTACGGCCTTAAGCAAGCACCACATGCTTGGCACTCAAAGATAACACAATATCTTCATCAAATTGGCTTCCGAATGTCAAAATCCGACAATTCTCTCTATGTAAGAAGCAATTCCGAAAGTCTGATTGTCATCATCCTATACGTGGATGATCTAGTCATTGGAGGTGAGCATCTAATCGACATCAACAAGGTCAAATCCCTCCTTTCCAACAAATTCGAGATGACAGATATGAAAGAGCTCCACTACTTCCTTGGCATCGAGGTAATTCGGACTCTATCCAAGATTATGATCTCCCAACGACACTACATTCTCAACTTGTTATACAAGTTCGGGATGACTGAGTGCAAGTCTGTGGCAACACCTCTCGACCGAAACCTCAAACTAGATGCCAATTCTGGCACCATAGAGTGTGAGCCGACTCAGTATCGATAACTGATCGATAGTCTTATCTACCTCACGATCACTCGACCTGACCTGACCTATCCAATCGGCCTTCTTAACTAGTTCATGCAAACGCCACGAGATATCCATTTGGATTGTGCTAAGAGAGTGATACGATACGTGAGCGGAACGATGCACTATGGCATTCTCTATAAGTCGGCAACGCCAATTCAACTCGAGGGGTACACAGATGCCGACTGGGCAGGCTACAAAGCCGACCGACGATCAACCTCTGGTTTTGTCCTCTCCTTCGGAAGTGGAGCCATCTCCTGGAGTAGCAAGAAGCAACCAATCGTCGCTCTTTCAAGCACAGAGGCCGAATATAGGGGCACGACGTATGGCTTGAGAGGATATTAAAGGATCTGGGCGTTCCCATCAAAAATCCGATTCTCCTTTACTGCGAGCGACAACATGAACAATATTTATCTGGCTTGGAACCCGGTGTTCCACGCACACATGAAGCATATCGAAGACTTGCACTATCACTTCATTTGAGAGCGTGTTCAGGCTGGCGATGTCGACCTTCAACATATGTCTACGAATATTCAGACATTCGACATCTTCACCAAAGCCCTAGGAGCCGACAAGCTTCGGCAATTCCTGTCAGACCTTGGGTTGATGGCCCTTGACTTGCCAAGCTTGAGGGGGAGTACAAGCGAAAACCGGATACCGTCCGAACCAGATACGAACCGGATGTACCGGATGTACCGGATATCGTCCGAACCGGATACGAGCCGAAGCGGATACGAGCCGACCAAAATTGAGCTTGAGGGGGTGTGTTGAGAATCAAGCTCAACCTAGTCTAGTGTGTGAACACACCCTTGAGAGTGTGCACTCAAAGGTCAAAAGTCACCACTCTTATCTACACATTAACTATGTGTCATAGAATCATATTCTATGACACATAACTAATGAGCTTTCACATTCCCCATGTCCCATAAGCGTCGGTAGTTAATGAAGAGAGAGAGAGTGACTATATAAAGCACTCTCCTCCTACTTTGTAACAAGTTCGGTTAATCTCCTTTGTAATATACATTGTCTTGAGTATTCTATTCTTGTTCAAATCTATCTATCTTGTGTTTCTTTCTCTCTCTCTCTCTCTCTCTCTCTCTCTCTCTCTCTCTCTCTCTCCTTCTCATACACACACACAACACATATCTCTTGTTTATTCCGCTACACAAGAATCACCACCGATTCTTTACAGGTATGACTGAGAGTCCAATGTATCCTAGCACATGCAAAATTGTCGAAGATCTATTGGGCTGAGGTGCTAATGATAGCCGTTTATGTGATAAACAGGTCTCCCTCGGTCCCACTGGAAGGTGACATACCACAAAGGGTATGGTATCGCAAAGAGGTGTCATATCGGCATCTAAGAGTGTTTGGCTGCCTGACCTATGTGCATATAGCTAAGGACCAGAGGGGTAAACTCGATCCGAAGAGCCGACCGTGCTTATTTCTTAGCTATGGCGAAGATGAATTCGGCTATCGGCCATGGGACCTAATCGACAAGAAAGTGATTAGGAGCCGAGATATCGTCTTCATGGAAGAGAAGATGATAGCCGATTGGAAGATCGAAAATAGATCTTCATGTACCGATTTGATCTGAGTTGATGATCGTCCGAATCAAATGTCGATCGAATCGACTGAAATCGGATATGAACTAGTTAGCTGAATTGATAATTGACAAAATCGAGAACTGACGGAGGAACAAGGGGAACCAAATACAACTCAGCCGAAGAAATCGAAGAGGAATCAACTATGCCGAAGATATCCCTTGAGAGAGAGAAGGCCCCCCCAGAGATTTCTGAACAGCGAGTACGTGTTGTTAACCGATGAGGGGGGGTTAGACAGCTTTGAGGAAGCAAAGAGAGATACCCACAACTCAGAGTGATTGAGTGTCATGCAAGACGAGATGGAATCCTTGCATGAGAACCACACATACGAATTGACCAAGTTGCCAAAAGGGAAGAAGGCACTTCAGAATAAGTGGGTATACAAATTGAAGCTTGGAGAAAGCGGGAATCCATCCAGGTATAAAGCTTGAATTGCAGTGAAAGGCTTTCAACAAAAGAAGGGTATCAATTTTGATGAAATATCTGCCTTGGTCGTGGAGATGACGTCGATTCGAGCAATGCTTAGCACAACGGCCAACATGAATCTCGAAGTCGAGTAGCTAGATGTCAAGACTGCCTTCCTTCATGGAGATTGGAGGAAGAGATTTACATGCAGCAGCCAAAGGGATTCATGGAGAAAGGTAAAGAAAACTTGGTATGCTGATTGACAAAGAGCTTGTATGGGCTGAAGCAGGCACCTCGACAATGGTCCCGAAAATTCGAATCCTTCATGGTGGATCACGACAAAAGCGGATCATTGTATCTTTGTCAAGAAATATGATGGAGGAGATTTTCTCATCCTCCTGTTGTAGGTTGACGACATGCTAATTGTGGGACAAGACCTGAAGAAAATCGGATGTTTGAAGAAGGCCCTGAACATGTTATTCTCAATGAAGGACATGGGTCTAACAGAGCAAATTCTGGGTATGCACATTGTTGGAGATTGGACAACAAGATTGTTGTGGTTGTCACAAGAGAAATACGTTGGATATGTTGTCGGTGTAGTCAGCCGATATATGAGAAGTCCTAGAAGAGGGCATTGGGCAACGGACAACAGGCTACTTTGGTACCTGAGAGGTTGATGGAATGTATGCGCGGAAGTAAGTATGGACCTATAGGTTATGTGCTCGGCAAACAACTAAAGAATATGACAGAAGAAAAGGATAGAAATGTAAGCACAATTTCAGATCTAATGGAAACTTTCGTTATTCAATGTTCTCTCTCTCTCAGGGACTCAAGATACAAGAAGTCTTTTTTTTACAATGTTAGGTTATTGCTTATATATTAAGCCCTAACTCTTTAGACGGGTTCACACTAGGATACAAGGTGGAAGGGGTTGGTTTTTTATGGCAACAAACTCCCTTGTAAAAGGACTACTCATTCCTACATGTACAAGTGATTGGGGTTATCTCCCTTGTAAACCTAGATTACAAAATTAATCTAAAATTATATTACAAGTCAGTCGGCATAAAGCCGAGTTGGTAAGGGTAAAATTGGTGTTTAACCTAGTTCAGCTAGTCTCAAGGTTAGGCTGGTTCAAGCCGGTCAAATCAACCTATCCGAATCATTTTTCGTTCGAATTGGTCTGAATATTGAAGTTGGCTTGTGTCCGATTCTCGACTTCAGCCACCATAGGTGAATTGTTACCCGTAGGAGTTGTACGGGGTGGTATAAGGGTCAAACACGTTAGAGGGGTTGTTCGGTATGTGTAATGTATATGAGTGTGAAGATGAGTATGTGTAAGCACATGCACAATTATGTGCATGTGACAAGAGTGTAACGGTCTCTTTTGTAACGGTCATTATTAACCATTAAATTTTGTATTATATAAACCCCTTATGGGGCATGTAATGAATAGGCATTTTTCCCTCTCATTTTGGTGTCTTTGTGTATTTGTGTTTCTCTCTAGCTCTCTCTTTATTGTAACCCCCTTGGGAGGGGGGTAAAGCCATTCTAGGTTTCACCCCCCACCCCGACAACACTTTTGGCTCGCATGGTGGGACGACCCTCCTTTGAGAAGAAGTCTCACTCTCCCTCACGCTCCCCTTCCATCACTAATCTCTCTGTGTCACAGCCAATCTGAGATGAAAATGTTGATTTACATCTTCAACTCTCTACACGTTTGTGTGTTTGCTTGTGCTTGTGATGTGTGTGTTGTGTCTCTCTTGTTCCCCTCATGCTCATCGGTTGGTTTCTATGTATGCTATGAAAACCCTAAATCCTCATAGAAGTGGAAGAAGAAGAAGAACGTGAGCGTGGAGACCATTAGGTATGCGGCTTCTTCAACAATGGCAATACGAAGCTGTGGAAATGGGAGGGCAAGATGGCTTCCATGGTAGCTCCTATGCGTCAAGAGCTCTGCAGCTAAGCTCAACTTCTAGATCATGAAATTCATGTCTCTACAAAGATTCAAAAGAACATAAACGAGCATCAACGGGCTCAGCTTCCGACAATCAATCCCTTGAGTGAAGGGTTGAGTGAAGAAGATGGAGAAAAGGAGGATATGGAAGAGGACAGACAATCATCAGCAGCCAGCTTCTGACGAGGACCACCAGACACAAAGGCGGGTTCGGACAGAGACAACCAACGTCCGACAGCCGACAAAGACAGCCCACGGAGAGACGGCTATGGACAACCTATGAACCAGGATGGCCACAGACAGACAACATTCAGGAGAAGAAGATGATCATCACCACGGCCACCACAGAAGATAGAGGGTATGACAGAAGCAGAGAAGAAAAGAGGAAGAAAGAAGAAGAAAACGAAGAAGAAGAAGACAAAGATGCACATAGAAAGCAAGAAGAAAGAAGAAAAGCCAAAAGAGGAAAAGCAAAAGAGCCAACCAAAGAGATGGCCGGGTACACGAGAGACTCGGCCGAGCACAAAGGCGTGGAGATGTTCGATGCCGCTAGAGACGCGCGACCAAGAGCATGGTAGAGACGCGTGGCCGAAATCATGACCAAGACACGTGGCCAAAATGCACGGCCGAGACGTGTGGTCGAAGCGAAGCACGGTCGAGATGCGTGGCCGAAACGCACGGACTAGAATATGGCCGAGAAGTACAACCAAGACGCGTGGCTGAGAGCACCGCCGAGATGCGTGGCTGAGAAGCACGATCGAGACTCGCACCTGAGAGTACGGCCTAGATACACGACCAAGAGTATGGCCGAGTGACAACCGTGAAGACAGCCAAGCAAAAGACGAAGAGCAAATAAGAAAGAGAAGAGGCGTATGATGAGAACATTTCAAAAATTGGAGGGCAAAATGCAGAATTTCAAAATTTTAAGGGCCGAAAATAAAATTTGGAAAAGAAAGAAAGAAAGAAAAAACTTGAGGGTAAAAATTTTCGAGACCAAGGGTACAAAATACAAAACTCAATTCACATGACGAAATTGAAAAATACACATACATGTAACAAAATCATGAAAGACCCGTGCCGCAATGGATGAGCCAATTGGTGTGTGATCCAATTGAGTGACATGTTGACCAAACGAGAAGGTTCGAGTCAAGCAATGCTCCAATCGAAGTTATCGATTGTAGAGCTATGATCCGGTCGATGGATTTCCGACTGTTGAGACGACCGATAGAGTTCCGGTCGAGAAGAGTTTCCATGGCGAGTGGGTTCACCGTGCAATGCACTGTCCCACATGCGTGCCATGTGTTACCCGTAGGAGTTGTACGGGGCGGTATAAGGGTAAAACACGTTAGAGGGGTTGTATGGGTATGTGTGACAAGAGTGTAACGGTCTCTTTCGTAACAGTCATTATTTACCGTTACATTTTGTATTATATAAACCCCTTATGGGGCATGTAATGAATAGGCATTTTTCCCTCTCATTTTGGTGTCTTTGTGTATTTGTGTTTCTCTCTAGCTCTCTCTTTATTGTAACCCCCTTGGGAGGGGGGTGAAGCCATTCTAGGTTTCAACCCCCACCCCGACAACATGAATATGTAACCTGATGTCGACTTCCAATTATCCCAATTCCCGGCGTAGTTGGAGTCAGTGTAGCCCTCGACTTCGGTTGAGTTTGCCGATTTGAAAATCAGTTGTGCATCTTTGGTTCCTTTTATGTACCTGAAAATGTGTTTGACAGCTGATTTCCATTTCGGCTTGATTGCTCCTGCAATCAGCATGTCGTCGACATATAGGATCAGATAAATCCGGGACTCTTTGGCCAATTACCGAGTCAGACCGGTTGTAGCCAAGTTGTCAGATGTAGGAATCGAACTTTTGGTACCAGATCCTCGGTGCTTGTTTTAGCCGTATAGGCTTTTCTTCAATCGACATACGAGGTGACTTTCCTCCCCCGTCACCGAGAACCCTATTGGTTGGGATATGTAAATGTCCTCTGCCAAGTATCCGTGTAGGAATGTCATCTTTACGTCAAGTTGCTCAAGCTCTAGGTCCTCTACCGCCACGACCCCGAGTAGGAGCCGAAGGGTGGTCATCTTGACTACTGGAGAGAATATCTCGTTGTAGTCGACCATGTGTTCTTGTTTGAATCCCTTCGCAATGAGCTAAGCTTTGTACTTGGGTTTCTCTGAGTCAGATACATATTTGTATCGGAATACCCATTTGCAAGGTAGCTGCTTTATTCCAGTTGGTAGTTCAACCAACCCCCATGTATTGTTCTCTTTGGTCGAGTCCATCTCGGATCTCATGGCTTGCAACCATGTTTGGGCATCAGATGTGGCTATAGCTTCTTCGTATGTGCTTGGTTCGCATGCATCTATGTAGTTGACGTAGTCGAAGCCTGGTTGATAGAACTCTGTTGGCCGATTGGCATTTGTTGAACCACATATGTCAGGAGTCCTTTCGGATGACTCGACCCTATGATAGGATTTCGGTGATGTCACCGCATTCTCCCATGCTTCGGGATTGAGAGACTTAGTTGACTCGGATCTGGTTTTCCCTTTGACCTTGGGTGTCTCGGTCGAGTCGACTTTGTTTCCGACTCGCATCTTGTCGATTGTGCCTTTTTCGACTCTTGTCGATTCGACTTTGTCTTTGATGGTTTTGCCTTCGAGTTCGAGTAGTGAACCCCCTACTGATTCGGAGTTGGCAGGTGTATTGTTGGCTTGGTCGAGTTCGATTGTTTGATGAATCTCCGATTCGGTCCAGTGGGTTGGTCTTTCTACGACTTCTCTGTCGATTTCGAAAGAGACCTTTTTGACCTCTAATTTTTGTTGGTTCCGCTCAGAGAGGATAGAGACTTCATTGAAGACCAGGTCACTACTTCAGATCAATTTCCAATTCTCCGGGTCCCAAAGGCGATAGCCGAAATCCCCATCGGTTCCATAACCGAGAAACATGCATTTTGTTGCATGGGGTGCAACCTTGGTCCTTTTCTCCCTAGGGATAAATGCATAAGCTTTGCATCCAAAAATTCGAAGCCTTTCGTAGGTCAGTTGTTTGCTTGACCATAGTACTTGTGGCACTTCAAGCCTGATTGCTTTTGACGATGATAGATTTATCAAATATACTGCCATTTGCAATGCTCCAGCTCAGAACTCTAGCTTCAATACGGCTTGCTAGAGCATTTCCATCACCCTCTCTTGGATCATTCGGTTGATCTGTTCGGCCACTCCATTCTACATGGGTGTGTATGGAACGGTCTTTTGATGTCGAATCCCTTTGTCAAACAGGTACTACTTGAAGGCTTGGGAGGTATAGGAGCCTCCATTGTCGGAATGAAGTGTCTTCACTCTGTGTCGTGACTGGTTCTCCGTTTTGATTAACCATCGAGTGAAGATCACAAGCGCTTCGTATTTTGACCTAATCCAATAGTCCCAGACCTTTTGTGTACAATCATCGATGAACGCAATGAAGTACCGGAAGCCACCTCGAGATCTTTCGGGGATCGGCCCACATATATCTTTGTGAACGAGCTCTAGGGGGGTTGATGTACCATCTCATAATGAAGAGAGTATGGACTACAATCCTGTTTCCCGTATCAACAATGCTCGTAGAAGTCCGTCTTTGCTTGAAGTTTTGGGATGTAGCCGACCTCCATAAGCCGATCGAGTCCGTCTTGAGACATATGGTCGAGTCAGTCATGCCATAAGTTCAACTTGGTCTTTTCGTCTATGTTCATGAGCCCTTCTGGATTGATCGCCATCACTGTGTACAAGTTGTTGTACTTGTGCCCGATTTCAAACCTTAGATTTCCTCGGTTGATCATCCATACCGACTCATTTAGAGTCATTCGATACTTGTCTTCGGCTAACATGCCGATGGAGACCATACTCCTTTTCAGATCGAGTATTTGCCGAACTTGGTGCAAGGTGATCATGTTGCCATTCGGTAGTCGGATGGGGACCTCTACAATCCCTGTGATTACGCACTCCTACCCATTTCCGAGTTGGATCGTGCCACTAGCGTCGGCCGAATAGTTCAAAAACCATTCGATGTTCGGGGTTACGTTGTCATGGATATCTGCAGGTTTGTGTTGAAACGGGGTAGGATCATCGGGGTCTCAAACCAAGGAGCCGATGAGAGAAGAGAGTTTATCCGGAGTGGTGTCAGATCCTTCTCGAATAACTTCGCCGGATGCGTACCCGATCCGGATCGAACCCCCGATTCTGGACGGTGAGTGCACGAGCTCGAGGAAGTAAACAATTCCGGACCGGTTGCCGGATGGCAACGACGAGCTCACGGGCTCACCCACTCGGACACGTAAACTCAATAGGAGTAGAGCAGATACAAGAACACGAGGAAACACAAACACAAGGAGAGACTCAACGAACTAATGATTATAAGAGAAAATAGGAAAGATTACAACCAGACGCGGCTGGCAAAGAGCTTCGAGCTTGCTACACACACGCGCGCGCAAACACTAGCAAGCCTCCTATCGAGAGCACACAGGCTACTAGCGTGAAATAGGGGCTTCGCAACATGACCACAAGGAAAACCGGAAACTGAGTATAGGAGGGAAGCCTGTAGAGTGTGGTTCGGCAACACTTCGTTCTCCAATTGATGGATCCCTTCTTAGTCTTCTATCCCCTCCTTTTATAGCTTGAGGAGGGTGAGACCGTTACATCCGTTGTAAAGAGAACCGTTTTTCACTCAAATTCTCTCCTCGATTCTCTCACATCATATCTCTAATTCCTCTCTATACGTGTGGGGTGTAAAGCACTTTATTAAATCACTCTACCTAGTATTCAACGCACATAAGTATTTACACATGTTTGTACATAAAGACTAGTTCGTGTGCATCCTTGCACACCCCCATTCTTGCGCTCTCTGACCCCTTTTCTCCTAGTAACTGGAATTCCCCATGACAACATGCAATGTGGTTTTGGAGTCTAGCAACCACATGTGCGCGTCTTGCGCACTGTAGAGGACTTCTCCGATCAGAGAAGTACTCTAATGAGAGGATTTATCCCGGGTGTCGATAACATTGATTTGGTTTCCGACTAGGGAGTGATTCAAGTCGGATCTCCAATCACTCTCTTTCATCTTGATCAACAAGCAGTCAGAAACATTGTGACCGCTTTTCTGCAATGGGTGCAGAATTCGCCTGATCGACTCGTTCTCGACTTCGACCGCTATCGGTCCCCCCTCATTTTTTATCGACTATGATTTTGACTGATTCTATCGGCTTGTTCTCTCAATTGACTCAGTCGAGTGGTGGATTGTTAGGAATAGTACTAAGACAGAGAGGGAATTAGTACTAGAGATGAGGATTAGTACTAAGAGGGAAGGAAGGTGTAGAACTATCTAGAGAAGGAAAGAGAGAGAAAGAAAGAAAGAAAGAAAGATATATTAACGTCTTCTAAGGCCAAATTTGGCCCATGAGACAAATAGGTTACAACAAAAAATGAGTGTTTATCCAATCATCAAAACTAAAAATAAAAGAAAATAGCTTAAGCTAAGAAAGTTCTAGTAGTGTACAAAACTTTGCACCAAGCCTAATCTCATTTCCACCCAAGTCTCTCAAAAAGAAGTGGGAGGTCAAAAGTTTTTGGTGTGGGTGTGACCCATGGTCCCGATGCATAGAGTGCCCTAGCCATGGCTTCTAGGCGGTGTAGTTCACGTTCCCTTATTTTCTTTATTGCTTCTACATCTCGTCGAGTTGCTTTGAAACCCGACATCCGAGGGCGTTTGGTTCTTCTTTGATTTTCTGCTTCATCAAGGAGAAGTCCGAGTGGTGCAGGTGTGTCGACATTCATTGTCTCCCCCTGTTCCTGAAAAACTTCATTTGTTATATGTTGGTAAACATTAGCAACATTATTATCAACGTTTTGTAATTTGTTCTCTCTGTGGTGTTTCAATTCTAAGATGTATCTACCTAATTTCTTTATATCTAGTGTATCTAATAGTTTAGGGAGGGTGGGAGAGGAACCAAGTATGTCTTGGTATTTTGCCCTTATCTCGGCATAGGTGGGGCATTTGCATGTAAAATGGTACTCATCCTCTATCTCTATGTGGCATAACCTACATATCCTTTCCTCCCTAGGGACTCCATTAGTACGTCCATTCTCAATCTCAAGTTGGTGAGATGATATTCTAAGTTGACCAATGGCAACCCTTAGTGCATGTGGTAAGAATACATCTAGATATTTTGGGCGCGTGATAAAACCTAACTCAGAGAAGTGCATAAAGTGTTCCTTATAGTACGACATTTTAGATGGGAGTGGCTCTAGTGGGGTGATCCATTTATACTGGGTATAAATTTGCCATATTTCTTGGCGTATTACTTTATTACGGTCCTCATGAGAGAGTAAAGTGTTATCATTCGTGTTGTCATACTTAAGGGGGGGGAGGTTAGTAATGTCTAGACCGTTGGCAAGAAGCCAACTCACCATCATGCCATACCATGAGCTAGTATAGCCGGACTCATACAATGCTCGAGAAGCCTTAAAGGCTTGGTGGGATATTCTATCAAGTGGTTGGTTATGTATCCTGTGTATAAAGACTACCAGTTGAAAAAGTGCTTCTACTAACATAGGGGGTAGAGTGAACTCAGCCCTAATAATGTCATGTGGGACCGACGATTTGCTTCGGAGTTGGCGTGATAACATCATCACCAATGGTCTCTCTAATTGCGTCCACATGAAAGATGGTAGTCCTGGGGCCCAAACCGCTGATGCATACATGAGAGAGGGAGTCACTAATGAGTCAAAGAGCCACCCTTTAGTTCGTGGCTCTTGGAAGTATGCTTGGTGGCATTGTCTCTCGAGGAGTGAGAGGGATGCATGTCCTCTTGTAAGTCTATCCTTCGCTGCTTGTGTCATCGAAAATTTACCTGAGCGGGCACTGAAAGTGACTCCGAGATAGACATATGATCCAACCACCTCAACTGGGCTATGGGAGATAGTTAGGTGACACTTAGCTCTAACTTGGGCCGACGTGTGGAAGATAAGGACTTTAGTTTTCCCTAGATTCACTACCAATCCTCGTTGTGTGCAAAAGTCATCTAAGGCATTAAGGTGCCTTTGTAGGTCGTGTTCGGATTCAGAGAGCAAAACTATGTCATCTGCATAGAGCAAGATACGCACCTGCGTATCTCCAAGGACTACTCCATTGCCTCCCTTACGAGCAATAAAATCTGTGATCTCATCAATGTAGATCCCAAAAAGAGTCGGAGATAAGGGGCAACCTTGTTTTACACCAATAGTGCTAGTGAAACTATCAGATATGCCGCCTGGGCATCAAACACACCCGGACACTTCTTCATATAGTGCGTAGATGGCCCAAACCATGTCATCTGGTATCCTCAAGCTCTTAAGCCTATCAAACAACCGCTCTCTAGGGACCGTGTCAAAGGCTTTGCGGAAGTCCACAAAACAACAATATAGTTTCTTCTTGCGAGCCTTAGTCTGGTCAATTAAGCATCTAAGTGTGAAGATATGGTCAATAGTGGAGAAGGCTTGTCTAAAGCCGGCCTGTTCAGGTGCACGAAGATTTAAGGTCTCCATATACTCGCTAAGCTCTGCCTCCATTACTGCACCATATAATTTAGCAAGGGTATGACCTATCATAATGGTCCTATAAGTATTTGGGTCCATGGGGTCCCCCCCCTTATGTATGGGGGCCATTGTGTTCATGGTCCATTGTGATGGAAAACCCTCTGCAAGGGCACGATTGAAGATTAGAGTTAGTAAGGGAGCTAGGCACTCTCTCGCGTATATGATGTGTTCTGCTCGCAATCCTATGTGGTCCATGGACTTCCTATGTTGTAATTTCTTTATGACCTTCGTGACCCTAGAGGTCGTGAAGAGTGTCCCCACAGTAGGTCGGGGTGTGGAAGGCATTGGAATGGGTGGTTGGTTTGGGATGTGGTAAAGCCTCTCTGTATAAGTGTGCCAAGTTTCGGGATCTTCGATGGGTGTTTGTGGTCTTGGTTCCCGTAATCTCTTCCATGCAGTGGCACAATCGTTACTCATGAGCATGTGGTAGAGTTCCCAATATTGGGATGCCTCCCATGCTCGTCTCTTACGACGTTGTCGAGGTATTCCTCGCGGATGCGTGGGGTGAGGCGGGACCTCGGGGGTCCTGTACCGAAGAGTAAGAGAGAGGGAGAGAGAGAGAGACCCACTACGTGCGAGCGTAGATTCACAGGGACACGGCCCTTCGACGCAAAGACGCGAGTGGGACAGCGACACAGAAAGACACGAAAGTATGTATGTATTGACAAGACAAACAACAAGAACACGAAGTCGGTTACAACCGAACAGGCCGGCGGACAGATGCTGATGCCTGTTCGTAAACGCACAGAAAGACAGGAACAGGTTGGAGGTGCTGCCGGAAGCACTCGGGCATTCCTCAGAGCAGCGCGAGCCTCCCGAAACCTGCACAGCAGGAAGCTATGGCGTTTGCAACCAGAAAGAGCGAGAAAGAGAGAGAGAGAGAAGCCTTCGCACGCAAACCGACAGCACTTCGTCCTCGACTCTCCGCGATGCCCACTACCCTACTCGTCTCCCTCCTTTTATAGGCAAGGAAGGAGCCGTTTCCCCTTTACTCCCTACCTACCGATTCTACCTAGGATCTCCTATGTCCAACTTAAGGCGCACGTGCATGAAGAGTCGGTTTCCACGCTCCGGTGCACCGATTCCACTCGTGGACGGTTTTCTTCACGACAACGTGTCATCTTGCGCATTTCTTTACGAGCTTGTACTGAGGTAATACTACCACTGAGTTGCGATATTGTAAGTTGTCGATGTAAGCACCTACAATCCTCATCATACCATCTATTTTGTGGCATAGATCCTACTTTACCTTGATTGGAGTGTTTCGTGTATGGGAAGCTGCTAACCGCTGTAGAATGAAGTATGTGTGTGAGTTTCGTATTAAGGCTCTCTAAAGGTAGGGAGGGATCAAGGGAGGAGAGATGGGCTTGAACATGTCGAGCATATATGTCAGAGAGCTCATGTGTGAAATGTATTGTGATGTCATGGCGTGGTTGACTAGAGTTGGTGACGTTAGAGATATCGCATTTTATCTCGAAGTATAAGAAACTATGGTCCGCGCCAATAGGACATGGGGCCACTCGGAAGGAGTTAATCATGTGGGTGGCTTCAGGGCGTCCTATTAGATAATCGACTGTGCTTTCCCCTCCTCCATGTGGGAAACATGTGAGCTCTTCCGAACCTGGCCACTTGGCTAAACCATTATATATGACCATCTGGTGCCGACTACCGAGTTCGAGCAAATGATGGCCAAAGCTCGTGGCGTCTGCACCTTGATCCTTTGATTTACGTGTGGTGTCTATGTCTGAAGGATCGACATTTACCATTTCTAGGTTTCTATTCATTTGAAATATTGTGCATTGTCGGGATTGGGTTCTCGCATTAAAGTCTCCTACAAGGAATACTTCGCCTTGGGAAGAATATCGGATTATGTCATCCGATAGAGGTTCATATGGGGAAGGCCCATGTGGCACTCCGTCATCAACTAATCTCGCCTCGCCAGCCAGATTATAACGAGAGCCTTTTGGGGGGAAGTAACAAATGGCGAAAATTACTGCCTTGTCCTTGCTTGTGGAGACTTTCACCCACATAAAACGAGCTTCTGGGTTTGTGCTCAGTATTTCTATCCTATTATGTAGCTCCCTCCGAAACAATATTGCGACACCTCCAGATCCCCTGGTAGTGCATCGACGTGAGGTTTGTCTAAAAGCCGACTCCCAACGAAATCCTTCGACTCGTGGGAGTCCCCTATTTGGGCTTTGGTGTGTTTCTACTAGGCAAACTATATCTGATTCCTTTAATATCCCCTCTAGGCAGCCGGGGTGTGTCCAGAGTGCGCCGTTACAATTCCATAAGGTCATCCTAAGTGTGTTTTCTGTCACATGGGCCACACAACGTCAATTAGTAGTGCGATCATTTATGATCACTCGCCCATCTCGATAAAAGGCGCGATGCCCGTCTTTGCGAGCTTGCATAACCTTTGGCATACAACTCTTGCGATGCTCAATTTGCATCTTGGTGAGGTCTTCATCGAGATAGATAGGGTCCCCACCCAATCCTCGAAGAATTGGTCTCTTCTTAAAGAAAGTGATTCTAGAGTCTAAGTCTTTAAATTGAAGAACTAAGGCTCTCTTCCTAGTTGTGTCGCGTCCGGCCCTCCAAGCTTTGGTGATAGGTAGGGTCGTTGTGTACCCTAACATTTTCCCGAGTGTTTGTGCATCCTCGTCCGGGGATGCACCTTCCTTGAGCCCAGTGACACGCACATTTAGGCGTCGGGCCTGACGCATTTTCTCCTCTTCGAGGGTGGTATTAACAATATTTTCATCCTTTATTTCTTTTTTAATGTTTCTTTTAACGACATCTACCCAACCCGTTTTTGCTAACTCTATGTTATTTTTAACCTCCTCTTTAACTTTTTTGATCTCATCTTTTATATCCTCTATGGAGGATATTTCACCGTCCTCTTGGGATACCTTGATGTCATTAAGTTGTTGTTTGAGGTTTGTGTTTTCCTCTTTAAGTTTTTCTATTTCGGCCTTGAGGGTGTCTTTTTCCTCTCTATCTTTTTTCTTGTGGGTTTCGGCGTCTTTCACCCATTTTTTCATATCCGTCTCTATTTTTGTTAAACGGTTAAACATATCCAAAAAGTCCTCCTTACTTATAGCCTCGTCTTGTGTATCCTTGTGTTCCTTTCGTTTAGACATTGTAGTGTCAATAAGAAAAGAAAAGAAAGGATAAAATAAATGGGTTCGAGACTTAACCGAGTTTGTGTTATGTCGTAGTCACATTGGCATTTCGCACACGACGAGCACGCTAAAAGAACAAGGATGCGCCGCCAAGAGAAGAAACGCGACACTCGGCAACCTCAAGAAACAAGGTGGAGAAGAGCACGACAACGGCAACGGCGACTACAACGGATGATGACGAACTGCAGCAGGTCGTCCAGCACGCTGACGGCAGCAGACGGCGACGGACGTCAGCATACGGCGACGGACGTCAGCAAACGGCAGCAAACGGCGACGGACGTCAGAGGCGGCAGCGCGGCAACAAACGACAACAGCGCACGATGGGGGGGGACTGCAGCTCGGTAGCAGGCGGCGACAGACGTCGCAGATGGCAGCGACGACAGCGTGGCGCACGACCGTTGTTGCTGGCGCACGACCGTTGCAGAGAGAGAGAGAGCGACCGTTGCAAAGAGAGAGAGAGAGAGAGAGAGAGAGAGAGAGAGAGAGAGAGAGAGAGAGAGAGAGAGAGAGAGAGAGAGAGAGAGAAAGAGAAAGAGAAAAGAAAGAAAGATATAAGGCCAAAATTGGCCCATGAGACAAATGGTTTACAACAAAAAATGGGATATTTACCCATTCATCGAAAGTAAAAAATAAAAATAAAAATAGATTTTTAAGCTAAATAGTTCTAGTAAAATAAAATAACAAACATGTTCTACAATGAAAATGATGTTATACTAGGCCTAATTTCATTTCCATCCAAGTCTCTCGAAGAGAAGCAGGAGGTCAAAGGGTTTCGATGTGGATGTGGCCCATGGCCCCAATGTAAAAGGTACCCCAACCATAGCTTCTAGTCGACGTGGCTCACGTTCCCTTGTCTTCTTAATCCTTTCTACTCAGTGTCGACTTGTTTTGAAGCCCAACATCCGAGGGCGTTTGGTTGTTCTTTGCCTTTCGGCTTCCTCAAGAGAGAGGCCAAGTGGCGTAAGTGTATCCACATTCATCGTCTCCCCTTGTTCCTGAAAAATTACACTAGTTACAAGTTGATGAATAGTAAAAGGGTTATGGTTAACACTTTGTAATTTATTCTCCCTATGTTGTTTTAGCTCTAAGATATACCTACCTAGTCTCTTTACATCCGGGGTATCTAATAGTTTGGAGAGGGTGGGAGAGGGTCCTAATATGACTTGGTATTCCACTCGTATCTCGACATAAGTTGGGCACTTGCATGTGAAGTGATACTCATCCTCTATCTCTATGTGGCACAACCTACATAACCTTTCCTCCCTAGGGACTCTATTTGCCCGACCATTCTCAATCTCAAGTTGGTGAGATGATATCCTAAGTTGTCGAAGGGCAACCCTTAGTGCATTTGATAAGAATGTATCTAGATAGCTTGGTCATGTAATAAAACCTAACTGCGAGAAGTGCAAGAAGTGTTCCTTATAGTACAACATTTTAGATGGGAGTGGCTCTTGTGGGGTGATCCATTTATATCGAGTGTAAATTTTCCATATTTCTTGGGGTATCACTTTATTACGGTCTTCATGAGATATTAGGGTTTGGTCAGTCCCATGGTTGTACTTAAGGGGGGGTAGGTAATTAATGTCTATGCCGTTTGCAAGTAACCAACTCACCATATGCTATACCAAGAGCTAGTGTCTCTAGACGCATGTAGGGATCGAGATGCCTCAAAGGCTTGACGAGATATCCTATCTTGTGGTTGGCTATGTATCCGATGAATAAAAACTACCACTTAAAATAGTGCTTCTACTAACATCGGGGGCAGAATGAACTCTGCTCTAATAATCTCATGTGGTACTGTCGATTTGGTTTGGAGTTGACGTGATAACATTGTCACCAAAGGTCTCTCTAATTGCGTCCACATGAAAGATGGTAGACATGGAGCCCATGCTACTGATGCATACATGAGGGAAGGGGTCAATAATGAGTCGAAGAGCCATCCCTTAGTCCGTGGCTCTTGAAAGTATGCATGGTGGCATTGTCTCTCTAAGAGTGAGAGGGATGCATACCCTCTCGTTAGCATATCTTTGGTTGCTTGGGTCATCGAGAATTTACCTGAGAGAGCACTAAAAGTGACTCTGAAGTATACATATGATCCAACTACCTCAACTACTTTATCAGAGAGGAAAGTGATATCATTAATTTTTCCGATAATACGGAAAGGACCTAATCGTCGATAATCCAATTTATCGCATGGTCGAGTAGTCTTGATGTGTTGTCGTAATAGCCATACCCGATTTCCAATGTTAAAATAGGATGGAAGATGATGACGATCCGCATAAGCCTTTTGTGTTTGTTGAGCTTGATGTAAATGGGTAGATAGGTCTGCCTGTATCTTGCGTAGCCACTCCAAATGATCCTTTGCACGAGGATTTGTGGGTAACTCTGAGGTTTCGAACACATACCATCGAGGATGATGGCCTGTATAAGCATAAAATGGTGTAACCCTAGTTGATCAGTGGATAGAGTTATTAAAAGCAAATTCGGCAAAGTGGAGAATATCCGCCCAATCATCTTGTTGATAGCTCAGAAAACACCGAAGATATTGTTCCAATGTTTTATTTGTTCATTCTACTTGGCCTTCTGTTTGAGGGTGATAGCCAAAGGAGAGGTTACAAGTGACCTTGAGCATTTTGAAGAGATGCTTCCAGAATTTCGAGATGAATTGAGGTCCACAGTCGTTGATGATACTATCCGGGAGGCCATGATGCCGAAATACCTCATGCATGACAATTGCAGCGGTTTCTTCACTAGTGATTGCCTTAGTACAAGGCAGGAAATGTGCCATCTTAGTATATCGATCCACTATTATTAAGATTGCATCGAATCCAGTTGAAACAGGAAGATCTGTGATAAAATCTAAAGAAATGGAGTGCCACGACTTGCTTGGAATTGGTAATGGTTCCAATAAACCATATGGATGATGTCTTGCATCTTTGCTCTACAACATGTATCACATGTCCGAACATAGTCTTCGACAAATCGTCGCATATGAGGCCACCAGAATGATCGTTGTACTAAATCCAATGTTTTAGTCTTACCAAAATGTCAAGCTGTATATGTGTCATGACAATTTTGGACTACTCGAAGGCGACAAGAACCACTGGGAACATACAAGAGTTTCTTAAAGAATAGTAACCATCATGATATTCGAATTGTCGATAGTCCATACCTGGTTGTTGCGAATGTGAACATGTTGCCCATGAGGGATCAATTTGCGCTAGAATGGCTTGCACGAAAGCGTTTGTCTTCAAGTCTTCAGGTATGGTCTCGATAATGCGGGAATCCAATGGAGTGTCAAAAACCCACGCTGCTTTAGTCGTGTTGGTCTTAGGATGACTTGCTTTTGATTATTGAATGTTGGATCATCGGGACGAGGTGCTAGATACGAGCGCCGAGATAATGCATCTACCTTCCCTTGCTGCTTCCTAGGACTATATGTAAATTTGAAGTTGAAGCTAGCAATAGGCCCGGTTTCGGCTCAAACCAAACCGAATCGATAAACCGTGGCTTAATGGTTTATAGATTCGAAAATAAATAAACGGTTTGGTTTGGTTTCAAATGTTACTAATCGGTTTCGGTTCGGTTCAGTTCGGTTTTGAATTTACCGGTTTATCGGTTTCAGTTTATGTGGTTTGGTTTAAAGGTTTATAGGTTTATGGGTTAAAAAATACTCGTAAATTTTCCCTATAGGCTCTAACTTTCAACTTTTAATTTTAAATTCTAGTTTTAACTTATTAAATTTTATATGCATTATATGTAGAGTCTCCTTTTCATTTATGATAAGTATGATGATCAAATTTATGATCAATATGATGACAAAATTTATGATAAGTATGATAACAAAATTTATGATCAATATGATAACAAAATTTATGATAAGTATGATAACAAAATTTATGATGATTTTCTGACACAAATTTATAATAAGTATGATAATTAATATCAATAAACATGGTTTGGTTTGGTTTTAAATTTTTTGTAAACGGTTTGGTTTAAATGGCTTCAAAAATTTGAAAAAGTTTGGTTCGGTTTTATTATTAATAAATGGTTTGGTTTGGTTTTAAGGCCAAGAAACTGAACTGAACCGAAACCAAATCGGTCCCATTCCTAGTCACAAAGAGTGAGGAATTGGGCCCATCGAGCTTGTTGTCAATTTAATACACGAGCATTCTAGAAAAAGGCAAGGTTTTTGTGATCACTGAATACGGTGACTTGATGAGAAGATCCCTCTAAAATATGCCTCCATTGTGCAAAAGAATCCACTATTGCTAATAGCTCCTTGTCATGTATCTCGTAGTTGATTTCGGCAACGTCAAACTTGCGCGAGTGGAAAGCCACAAGATGTAGTTTTTCATTATCGTCTTGTTGTGATAGAATGCTAGCAAGGGAGAAATCCGACGTGCTTGCCTCCATGATGAACGGTTTCTTCGGATCAACATGAGCTAGAATAGGAGCTGATGTAAATGATTTCTTAAGATTTACAAAAGTCGTGTCCGCTTCCTTAGACCAAACAAACAACTCCCCCTTCTTGGTAAGTTGTGTGAGAGGCAAAATAAGCTTTGAGTAGTCCTATATAAACTTGCGGTAGAAATTTGTGAAGCCCAAAAAACATTCAACATCTCGCAATGAATGGGGAGTTTGCCACTCTACCACAGTTTTGACCTTAGTTGGATCCATAGAGATGCCTTTAGAGGAGATGACATAGCGTAGAAATTCCACCTGGTTGCACTCAAAACTACATTTTTCCAGTTTTGCATAAAGACCATATTCTCCAAGTTGTTTTAGTACTAATAGTACATGATAATCATGCTTTTCCTGAGTCTTCGAATAAACTAGTAGGTCATCCAAATAGATGATCAAACAAATATCCAAGAGATCTCAGAATATATCGTTTGCCATGTGTTGGAAAACTACTGACACATTGGTGAGACCGAATGGCATAACCGTATACTCGAAGTGCCCGTATCGGGTGCGAAAAGCGGTCTTCCATTCATCTCCCGGTCAGATCTGTATGAGATTATATGCGCCTCGTAAGTCGATTTTTGTGAAGAACTTTGCACCATTAATCCGTTCTAAAAGACTTGAGATAAGGGGAAGTGCATACCTATTCCTGATGGTGACCTTATTCAAGCCACGATAATCTACGACGGGACAAAGTGATCCATCCTTTTTCTTGACAAAGAAAATGAGTGCGCCGGTTGGAGATTTCAAATGTCGAATGAACCCATTCGCCAAATTCTCCTTTATGTAGGCTCGAAGGACTTCTAGCTCGGTTGGTGACAAGTTGTAGATCGGTCCCCATGGTGGCTCTTTTCCTGGTTGTAAATCAATGGGGCAATCATACGGTTAATGGTGAGGAAGATTATTGACTTGTACCTTATCAAACACGTCGGCATAATGACGATACTTCCCTGGAAGTTGAACTATGGATTCCTTGCGTCCTTCCTCATGTAGTTGATGTAGCGAAATGGTTGAAACCTTATGAGTAGATTCTCGAGGATGTCGATACCGGATTTCTCTTGTTCTCCAATCTATGTCCGGATTGTGTAACTCTAATCATGGCAAACCCAAAACAATGTGATGTTTTTGTTGAGAGACAAGCTCAACATCGGCCGGATCGGTTGAGCAAGCCGAGGACCGGATCGGTTGGGACCGATCGGTTAGGCCGAACCGGTGCGTAAAACAGATATGCAAACCGGTGCATAACAAGAGGTTGTATCGGTGCGTAAACCGAAAGGCCGTTAGAGAGGTATTCCTCGTAAGGAATAGTTTTGGGAGTAAGAGTCAAGGCTCATTTATGAGCAGTCAAGTATTGTCAGTACTTGTGTCAGCCCATTGTCAGGGCTTGTATAAAAGGTGCTCAGTGAGCACGATGTATGTACAGATTGAGTATTATTTTTGAATTAAGTTCTTGTGTTTACTCTCTCTCTGTCTCTTCCGTGCGTACTGTGCAAACCTAAGCTTTCCATTAAACGTGCGTTTTCTGTTGTTCGGTTTTCCTATATTGCTTCCGCACGCCATTCTTTTCATGGTATCAGAGTGCGAGGGTTGAGAACCTCTACAGCCGACTTTGCTTGAAGGAAAAACCAACAAAGAAGAACAAGAAAATCGATGGACAGAGGCATGGTTGGGTCGCTTCCAACGGAGAAGCTCGATAGAACCAACTACGCATCTTGGTCCTACAAGATGCAGCAGTACCTGCTCGGACACGGTTACTGGAGCTATGTCGATGGAGCAAATGACACAGCACCCGATTCGACACACAAAGACTTCCCGGCATGGGAACAATCAGCGAGCAAAGTGTTGTATTGTTTCGCGTCTTGTGTGGGCGAACAGTTGTTAAGCTACGTTCGGGATGCAAAAACGCCGAAGGGTGCGTGGAAAAATTTGAAGAAGACCTTCGCTGCGAGCACCACAGCCAGGAAGCTTCAGCTTCGACAGGAGTTGAGAAACCTACGACAACGCAATTTGTCAGTGGCTAACTATATCTCGAAGATCAAGGACATATGCGACTCCTTAGCTTCCATCGATGTGAACATCGAGGAAAGCGAGATGGTCCAGGTCTGTCTCGGGAGTTTGGCGTCAAGGTTCAAAGCGTTCCGAACTGCTGTGTGTACCCGGGAGAATACACCGTTGCTTTTCGACTTACAGTCGATGCTCCTTATAGAGGAGAACCACGCGGGTGCGTCGACAAGCATGCATGCCGATAGCAAGATGTTGTACACGAAGGGAGAGAGGCCCTGTGGTCGTGGCAAACGAGGCGAGTCGGTACGCAATGGAGGTGGCCGACGGGATCAAGGAAGAAGGCACCAAAGTGATGCCGACAGCAATTCCGAACCCTCCAGAAACAGGGGGAGTCGAGGCAACAAGAACCGGCAAGGGAAATCCATCGTGGAATGTTGGTATTGTGGCAAGAAAGGCCACAGGGAGAGCAAGTGCTAGAAAAAGCGCGCCGAGTCGAAGAGGACCGGTTCCAGATCTGGTTCCGAACATACCGACAAAGGAAACCGGCAGCGATCGCACTACGCCGAAGGATCCGGAAAAGCCAAAAAAGGGTCAGTCTTCGTGACGAGACACGAAGCAAACTCAATGAAGAAGATCACCCCGAAGTCGTAGGAGGTGTGGTACGTCGACTCTGGCACATCAAACCACATGACGTGCCACGAGGAGTGGTTCTCATACCTTGAGAAACCAACGCAACCAGGAGTAGTCGCAACCGGAGACGACACTCCGCATCTGATCGCAAATGTCGGTGAAGTTCCCTTGAGCCATGTTGGGCAAAAAGGGAAACTTATGAACATGTTACACGTCCCGACCATCACGAAGAATCTCGTGTCGGTCGGGTAGATTGTCGACCAGGGGATGCAGGTTCGGTTTACACACCTCGGGTGCTTCATTGAGGAAGAAGGTCGTATTATTGCGCAAGGGCAAAGAGATGGGAGGATGTTCATCCTCGACTCTACTGACGGTGGCACACAATGTTCGCGAAGGGACAAAAAGTCGAGTTGGACATCGACTTATGGCACAAACGGATAGGCCACGTCAACTACCAGCGGCTTCAAGACCTACAATCGAAACAAGTGGTGTTCGGATTGCCCAAATTTCATGGCCGGAAGGCACAAATTTGTGAAGCCTGCCAGCTTGGGAAGCAACACCGACTTCCATTCCCCAACGAGCGGAGTGTGGGGGCCGACACGAAACGTTAGTCTTGGCGGGAGCCGATACTTCGTCTCCTTCATCGACGACTACACGCGGCACGCGTGGATCTACCTCATTGAGAGGAAAAGCGAAGTCTTCGACTGTTTCTGGGACTTCAAAGGGTTCGTGGAAACGGAAACAGGAAGAAAGATCAAGTGCCTGCGGTCGGATGGCGGAAAAGAATACTTTTCCGGTCAATTCAACGATTATCTACAACAGATGGGAATTCGACACGAATTCAGTTGTAGATACACGCCGGAGCAAAACGGCGTGGCCGAGAGGAAAAATCGGTCGGTTGTGGAAGCAGCATAGGCAATGCTGGAAGAAAAGAGCTTGCCCAAGTTCTATTTGGCCGAGGCAGTACGAACCACGGTATACATCCAGAACTGGATCGGAGACAAAGTGTCGGCGCACGAGCTATACTTCGAAACGAAGCCGAACTTGTGACACTTGAGAGTTTTCGGTAGCATTGCGTATGTGCATGTGTCGAAGGAGAAACGGAGGAAGCTGGACGCAAAGGCTGAGAAATGTATCTTGGTCAGTTACTCGGACGAGAAGAAGGGTTATAAGTGCAATAACCCGCACACCAAACAAGCACGCGTGAGCCGCGACGTTGTGTTTAACGAGTCCGGGTCCTGGTACTTGCCCCCGACTCCAGACCTCACCTCCAATCCGAGTTCTGACGATGAGGTCAGCGAGGCTGAGATGTCTCCGGATGAGCCGGAAATCGGGACGCAAAGAGAGTCCGATTTCATTTCGGTTAAGTGGACCGAATGAACGACTTAGTCGGTACGACCAGTCCGATGAAGAGTCGGCGAGTAGTGGAGACTCGGCCGTGCATTCCCCGCGCAGGAAACCGAGGAGACAGCTTATGCACAAAGAGAAAAGGGAGAAGACGGCTTATGCGTGAGTCCGACTCCGAGGGCAGCGGTGACGGGTCTTCCAGAGCGAAGTCTGCGTCGGTCGAGAAGACCTTGACATCGGCTAATGACGGATTACGCTGATCTACCTGCCAGAAGAACCCAGTTGTGCGGTTCGGATACAATGAGTATATGGCGCATCATTATGCGTACATGACCCGTGTAGCGGAAGTGCGTGAGCCGGAGAGCTACGCAGAAGCGGCTAAGGACGCGAATTGGCGCCGTGATGGAGGAAGAGATGCACGCATTGGCGGAAAACGAGACCTGGGACTTGGTTGACGCATCGAAGGGTGTGAAGCCGATCGAATGTAGGTGGGTGTACAAAGTCAAGTACAACACCGACGGCTCGGTCAACCGATACAAGGCTCGGTTAGTAGCGAAAGGCTACGCGTAGAAACACGGCATCGACTACGATGAGATGTTTGCGCCGGTCGCGAAGATGGCGATCGTCCGTGTTTTGCTTGCAGTAGCTGCGGCAAAGGGGTAGCACTTACATCAAATGGATGTAAAGAATGCGTTCCTGCAAGGTGAGCTTGAGGAATAGGTGTACATGGTACAGCCCCCTTGATTTCACTTCGGAACGAACACGTCGGCAGTGTGCTGATTGAAGAAGTCCCTTTACGGACTGAATCAAGCCCCGCGTGCCTGGAACGCGAAGATCACGCAACAACTGCGTCGGATGGGCTTTGCAATGTCAAAATCGGACTCTTCCTTGTTCATCCGGAAAGGTCGACTCAGGCCGGTTAGTATTTTACTATATGTTGATGACTTGGTCATCACCGGCGCCAACCTAGGTGAAATCGACCGCGTGAAGCTCCAGCTTGCGGCATCATTGGACATGAAGGATCTGGGGGACCTTCATTACTTCCTCGGGATCGAAGTGATCCACACCCCCGAAGGCATACTGATCAGCCAACGTCATTACGCACTGAATATGCTCTTCAAATTCGGGATGGCAGACTGTAAGTCCGTCTCGACTCCTCTTGATAGAACCGTCAAGCTTCGCCCCGAGTCCGGAAAGGTATGCGACCCAACGAGGTTCCGACAAATTGTCGGAAGCCTTATCTACTTGACAATCACCCGACCTGATCTTAGTTATCCGGTCGGGGTGATCAGTCAGTTCATGACGTGACCTACCAAGGAGCACCTTCAAGTGTGCGCAACGCGTACTGCGGTACGTAAGCAGCACTAAGGACCGGGGACTGCTATATCGGACTGGTATCACCTCGCAGTTGGTTGGCTACACCGATGTCGACTGGGCTGGCAACGTCGCCGATCGCCGATCCACGTCTGGATACGCGTTCTCTCTTGGGAGTGCCGCAATAGCATGGAGTAGTAAGAATCAGCCGACAGTTGCACTGTCGAGCACCGAAGCTGAGTACCGAGGAGCGGTTGTTGCGACATGCAAAGCCATATGGTTGAAGCGGCTACTTAAGAATCTGCAAGAGGAGGTGTCCGATCCAACAACGATCTACTGCGACAACCTCAGCAACATCCAGCTCGCGAAGAACCCCATTTTCCACGCCCAGACTAAGCACATTGAGGTGCACTACCATTTCGTCCGTGAGCGTGTTCTCTCCGATGACGTCAAACTTCAGTATGTTCCGACGGATCGGCAGACTGCCAACATCTTCACCAAGCCTCTTGGGCTGGTCAAGTTGCGGCAATTCTCGGGTGCGCTTGGGTTGCGTCACCTCGACGTGCTGAACTTGAGGGGAGAGATGTCTCGAATGATCACAGAAGGGGGAGAGAAGACTGTGACGCCGAGTCGGATGACGAATTCAACTTCAGATCTGCTAAAGAAACCAAGGGCGGATCCGCAGAAGAGTCTGAAAGCGGACATAAGGGGAGCAGGCAGAAGAAAGAGCCCAAGCCAACCAAGCATGGGGGAGATGATGCCATCAAGGGCGAGAAGACCGAAGACGAGTTGGAGACAACCAACTCAGATGAGAGCGAAAACCGATCGGAGGTAGCCGAGTCGGTTCGGATGTTTGATTCGGATACACTGAATCAACCGAGGGCCAAGCAGAAAAGAAGGCAGCAGGAGAAGCGCCAACACCGCGACAGCAAGGGAGCTGTGAAGGGCCGTGCCGACCGAAAGGGTCGAAGCGCGCGGAGTCGAACAGGTCGAGGAGCGTGAGCGAGGCGTGGAGCCAGGAGGAACCGGAGCGGTGATCCGGAAGATCCCGAAGAGCCTCAAGTTGAGCTTGAAGGGGAGTGTTGAGAGACAAGCTCAACATCGGCCGAATCGGCTGAGCAAGCCGAGGACCGGATTGGTTGGGACTGATCGGTTAGGCCGGACCGGTGCGTAAAACAGATACGCAAACCGGTGCGTAACAAGAGGTTGTATTGGTGCGTAAACCGAAAGGCCGTTAGAGAGATATTCCTCGTAAGGAATAGTTTTGGGAGTAAGAGTCGAGGCTCATTTATGAGCAGTCAAGTACTGTCAATACTTGTGTCAGCCCATTATCAGGGCTTGTATAAAAGGTGCTCACTAAGCACGATGTATGTACAGATCCAGTATTATTTTTGAATTAAGTTCTTGTGTTTACTCTCTCTCTCTCTCTCCCATGCGTACTGTGCAAACCTAAGCTTTGCATTAAACCTGCGTTTTCTGTTGTTCGGTTTTCCTATATTGCTTCCGCACGCCATTCTTTTCAGTTTTGGACTACTAATTATATTGAATCATACTACACATGCCAAATTATCTCGGACAACACTAATTGGCTCATACGATATTTCCGGAAGCAATGGTGTGACCATTAATCACTACTATAGAGGCCGGACAAGGGAGTTTTCTTAGGGATATCTGATGAGCTTGGGCAAAATTCTTATCCATGAAGCAAGAATTAGCTCCAGAATCTAGGAGTGCTAAGACATGTGTTGGAGGAATACTTTTAGTACTAATAGTTACTTGAGCTAGGAAGACATTGCTAACTTGCTTAGAGGGAATGGAACCATTAATGGGCTGCACAGATCTAGAGTTGTCCAACCAAACGGCTCCTATTTTGGTTGGACTTAGTCATTTAACTCTTCTTCTAGTTGACTAAGGACTTCAAATTTGTTTGATAGGCTTGGGCTATTAGAAATATCAGACACTCCTAATGAAATAAATTCGGGCTTAACACTATTAGTACTAGCAGCTATTTGATTTGCCTATCTTCTTGGCCTATGGGGACAAATTACTGCAATATGCCCTAGTCAACTACAATAAAGACATAGTCGATTTGCTCGACGTCACTGCTTTTCCTCTTCCGATAACGGTCCGCGACGACGTGTAGTGTAGATTTCCATCGAGGTTGGAGTATTTACAGGAGACGCATTATGTGACTCCCTTGCAAATGGTTTTGCTACAATTGAGCCATATGTGGGCTCCGACCTTGTTCTTGGCATTTGTAATTGACGTTCCGAACGTCATTCGAAAAGTCTGTTATCGCAACATACCGCTCGACTAATTGCCTCTGTGAGCGACTTTGGTTCTTTGGCAAAAGTCAGGAGTAAATCTTTGACATCATTTAGAAGGCCATATCGAAACTGCTCCATCAATGCTAGATCATCCCAGGGAATATTGGTGGTGAGTAGACGGAAATCTGCAGCATAGGGTAAGGCTAGACGATCACCTTGATGCAATCTTCGGATTTTATTGATTGTCGTCCAAATGCTATCGGTGTCCCCGAAACAAGTTTTAAACTCGCTAATAAATTCCTCAAAATTATTTAACAATGGAGTTCTTTGTTCTAATAAAGGTGCGAACCATGCCAAAGTAGGGCCACTAAGTAACGTGCCTACTAATCCCACTCGTGATGCATTGGTGGGATATCGGGAAAGATGCATTTGAATCACGAGACGTACCTGATTAAGGAATCCCCTGAATTGTGATCGCGTTCCGTCGAATTTTGTAGGAAGACCAATCTTGGGTTCTTTATGAATTCCTTGAGTACTTGGTCCTTGTTGTTGCAAGGACACAATGGTTGCTTCAAGTTGTTGTACACGTAAACGCCAACATTCCATGTTGTTGTTGCGTTTGCTGCTTCTCTAGAGAGATTTGGTGAAGATCAACCGTTGATTTTCTTGTTCTAGTGCTACAAACTTTTCTTTCAACCACTACAGTTCCGAGAGGACAGATTGGTATTCTTGAGCGCTAACAATTGCCATAGTATTGGAGGAAGGAAGGATAACAATATTTGTATGAAGATGAGAACGAAGCAATTTGGTTCAAACTGTTAGGAATAGTACTAAGAGAGAGAGGGAATTAGTATTAGAGATGAGGATTAGTACTAAGAGGGGAGGGGTAGAACTCTCGAGAGAAGGAGAGAGAGAGAGAGAGAGAGAGAGAGAGAGAGAGAATGATGATAACAAACGAAATATTATATGAAGAGAATATAAAAGAATAGCTAGAAGGCTTAAGACTGGCGTTGAACCGAATTGGTTCGAAATAATGCCTTATGCCTCTATTTATAGTGCTGTCAAGATTACTCCTGAAGTTTCTAGAATGTTCTAGAGTAATCTAGAATATACATGAATTTCCTATAGAAATAAATAATGAAACTAATATCTTTCGTATTACAATTCATGGTTTAATGGCAAGCGTTCCGCCCATGTAACACAAGGTCATGGGTCTGAATCCCTTCGAAGCCATACCATGATAGGCTTATGTCGATCTGTTGATGGTGAGTCGCATCGATTTTCACCGAATATCCTCAGTGAGGACTTGGCCGATCGTATCATCTAGATTTAGGATCAGACAGCTATTGGTGAATGTCGTGCAAAATACCTCCCAACTCGTCGTCGGCAAGCTCGATAGGTGGGCAATGGCTTTAACTTCTTCTTCAAAGTTAATCCCTTGGGAGTAGAGTTCAAACAACACCCGACTAAAGGTATTGATGTGGGAGGTTGTAGGATCCGACTCTCTCATCTTCATATTGAATAGTTGTCGAATCAATATGAGTTTCAATGAGGAGGACTTCTTTTCGTATAGTGCTTGCAACTTCTCCCATAATGAGAAAGTTGTTGTCTCCTTGGCCATGCTAAAGTAGACATTTTCGGCCAGGTGCATTCAGATGGTGGAGCACGCGATTTTTTTTCTATGGATCTCCACTCTTCGGTTGTCATCGAAGCGGGTTTTTTGTTGTGTCGAATGGCTTCGACTTGTCTTCTGATGATCAACACATCCTGCATCGTCTCCTTCCACAAGGAATTATTTTTGTCATTGAACTTTCAGATTTCAACTTTTGCCTTATTCTTTTTGGAAAGCGAGATTTATTTTTGTGACCTTGTCTTCTTTTTCAGCTTCCTCTGTTGCTTTCATTGCCGCTGAACAACAAGTTGCTCTTATACCACTTGATGGAATGTATGCATGTAAGTAAGGACCTGTAGGTTATGTGCTCGGCAAACAACATAGAGAATATGGTAGAAGAAAATGATGGAAACGTAAACACAGTTTCAGCTCTAATGGAAGCTTTTGTTATTCACCGTTCTCTCTCTCTCTCTCAAAGGGTCAAGATACAATGTTGAGAATCGAACTCAACTTCCCATGGAAATAGGTTTCACACTAGCTCATGGACATACATACCATGCTAGTTTTTGTAAATAGTAGAAAGGTCCCTTGCCCTAGTTTAGTTGGTATTTAAACCAACCTTTTGTAACTTTGTTACTGTTGGAAGTAATACATAGTTTTCTCATCTTAAGACTCTCTCTCTCTCTCTCTCTCTCTCTCTCTCTCTCTCTCTCATAAGTGCTCAAACTCACACACACAGTCCTACCGATGCATACAATCACTCTCCTTTCTTTACATGGTATCAGAGCGTGTGGTTTTCTGATCAAGACAAATCGACTGTGGTGTTCTACATACCGACGATCAACAGAACCGGTTCAAGAACCAAAGAAGAAATAATCATGAATACTCAGATGGGAAGCGCTCTTCCTACGGAGAAGCTCGACAGGACAAACTTCGCATCTTGGGATTACAAGATGCATCAGTACCTTGTCAAACAAGGATACTAGAGCTATATTGAAGGAGCTCATGAAACGCAACCCAACCCAACACACGGTGACTATCCCGTTTGGGAACAGTCCGCAAGTCGTGCGTTGTATTGCCTTGAATCATGCGTACATAATCACATGCTCGGCTATATTCGAGAGAAGAAAACGCCAAAAGAAGCGTGGGGAAATCTCAAGAAGATCTTCGCGGCCAATACGGTTGCCCACAAGCTCCAGCTTCGTCAGGAGTTGAATGGCATTCAACAAAGGGACATGTCAATCATCAGCTACGCCTTGAAGATCAAGGCGTTGTGCAATGCCCTTTGGTCAATCAATGTTGGCATTGATGATGAAGAAATGGTGCCAATATGCCTCAGAGGCTTGGCACCTCGATTCAGTGCAATAAGGTCCCCCGTCCTCGCAAGAGAGAATCCTCCCACCTTTTTCGATCTCCAGTCAATATTGTTGGTCGAGGAAAATCACGCCCGACAAAGGGGCAATGCACCAGAGGGTCGGATGCTCTACTCCCAGTCGGATGATAGAAGAAATTTCGGCCGTGGAAATAGAGGTCAATTCGAACAAGGCCGTCACAGTTAGCAGACCCAAGAGCATAACTCCCACCAATGGCAAGCGGACAGGAACAATCCCAGAGAGTTCGGCAAAAGGGGCAGTCATCACACCGGACCAAGCAATCATGATAACCCAATCAAATGCGGATACTGCGGAGAACTCGGTCACTACAAAAAGGAGTGCCAAAAGAAGAAGTGAGAGTTGGCTTTAACCATCCGACAACTCACGAACTACACATCGAATTCCGACTACGACAATCGTAGCAGAATGTTCACGAATTACACATCGAATTCCGACTACGACGATCGTAGCGGAATGTTCATGATGAGGCACAAAGCGCACTCAATAGTGACAGAAGGTGAAACAAGCACCATGCCCTCAGAGAATGTATGGTTTGTTGACTTGGGAGCATCCAACCACATGACGTCTCATGAAGATTGGTTTCGGGAATTACGAAAACCCGAACGTCCTAGATATGTCAAGACAGGCGATGACACGACTCATCCAATACAGCATATCTAGAATGTTCCATTCGGAAACGAAGGCAAACAAACCTACCTCAAGAACATACTGCATGTTCCTACCATCACGAAAAACCTTGTCTCGGTCGGCCAGATTGTCGAACAAGGAATGCAAGTACGATTCAAAAATGATGGGTGCTTTATTGAAAGAGGTGATCGAGTTGTAGCTTACGGTCGTCGTGAAGGCCGTATGTTTGTCCTCGAATCGAACGAGGTAAAATTGGCAATGTTTGCAAAGGGCCTCAAAGTCGAAACTACCTAAACTTGTGGCACAAGAGAATTGGTCACATCAATCTCCAGAAACTTCAGAACATGCAATCGAAAGGAGTCGTAATCGAACTCCCAAACTTTACCGCGAAGGAGATTACGGGCATATGCGAAGCGTGCCAGTTTGAAAAGCAACGCCGAAATCCATTCCCAGAAGAGCAGAATGTGAGGAAAGGGATCCTGGATGTTGCACATTCAGATGTATGGGGACCGACCTAGACAACCACACTCGACGGATGCCGATATTACGTTGTCATGAAGAATTTCGTCCAGAGGCGGAAACCGAGAAATATTGGCTACATTGGCAGGGTGCACCATGTGCACTCACCCTCGTGTAATTGTGTGAATAATAGGAGTTAAGTCGGGACGAAGAATCCCATGCAAATCAGGATTTATCCCACATTGTAATGCATCCCTCTCCTTGTTCTATAAAAGGAAGGGATGGTCCCTTGTAGAAGAGTTGCCCATTTTGTATTAGTAGGGTATACCGTTAGACGGAGAGACATTCTCTCTTCTCTCTCTCTCTCTCTCTCTCTCTCTCTCTCTCTCTCTCTCTCTCTCTCTCTCTCTCTTGTTTTAGGGTTTCTTCTTCTTCTTCTGCTTCTTCTTCTTCTTCGTCCTTCTGTGCGTCGAGCCTTGGCATCTAGCGTTCCAGTTTTCTACCCTGTACTCTGTGCAAGACCCCGCTCGGCACGACAAGCCCGAGAGCTCCCCGACCGGTAGCTTGGCAGTAGTCAACGGTTGTATCTCATGCGGCCTAGGTTCGGCTAGAAGTCGGTGTTGAATCTCGTTGTCTTGTAAATACATATACATTTGGTTGTGCATATTCGGGTCTCTGTTGGTGTGCGTGTGTGTGTCTTAGTGTTTCTTTCTGGCTTATGTACATGTTCGTGCGAGAGTCAATGTTGCATGCCTGCTCTCTCTCACTCTCTCCCTTCGGTTGCTTCTAATGTGCTCCTGGGGTGCCCTGGGAAAGGTGAAGCACGATTTCCTACGCTCCGTCACTCCCTAGTCCAAGACCCCCATGGTCCCCCCTTTCTCCACGCACGCACGTAACAACGCGACAACGTTGTTGTGAAGATTTCCGGCTACGGTGTGAAACCGGGATGGAATGGGCAAGTCGGCGGAGTGCAACATGTGCACACTTACAATGTAAAATGGTGTAAAGAATAAAGAGGGGAAATTTATCCCACATTGTAAGGTCCCTCCCTCCTTGGGCTATAAAAGGAAGGGAGGGGTCACTTGTGAAGCGGTTGCCTATTTTGAGTGAGAGAGGCATACCACTTAGGTCGAGGGTTTCCTACTTGGTTTTAGGGTTTCTTCTTGGGTTTCCTTTAGGGTTTTACTATACTTCTTTACTTGCTTATCCGGTTAGGGTTTTCTTGTAGTCTTTGGGTGAGGCCTATGCGGCCATGGTTATAATGTGTGTGGTGTTCTTCTTAATACAAACCATTTGTGTATCTTGCCTCCATCATTTTCTTGTTCAATGTTAATGTTTTATTCCTTCTCCTCTTGAGCTAAGCTTCCATTTCATGTCTTACTCTTTCTCTACTCCCTAGTCCAAGACCCACGTGGTCCCGCCTTGGATCTTACATGCGCTCGCGGATTTTCATGACAACGTCACGTTCATCGACTACGTCTACACGCACACTTGGATCTACCTGATGAGACAGAAGATCGAAGTGTTTGGACTCTTCCAGAGGTTCAAAGCTGAAGTCGAAAAAACTATGGGTTGGCACGGATGCTGCCTTCGATCAAATGGAGGCAAAAAATATTTCTCGAATGAGTTTACGGTGTATCTTCGAAAGGAAGAAATCCGACAAGAATTTTCATGCCGTCACACACCTCAGCAAAACAGTGTAGCCGAGTGGAAGAACCGTGGTTGCCTCCATCATATGACGTGAAGAATGCCTTCCTCCAAGGGGAATTAGAGGAGCAAGTGTACATGATCCAACCACCTAGCTTTGAATCGCGCAATCATCTAAACGTCGTGTGTTGACTCAAGAAGCCACTTTACGGCCTCAAACAAGCACCGCGTGCGTGACATTCGAAGATCACGTAGTATCTTCATCAAATCGGATTTTGAATGTCAAAATTTGATAATTTTGTGTACATCCAAAATGAGTCAGATAGCCCGATCGTCATCATCCTTTACATGGATGATTTGGTCATCGGAGGAAAGGAGCTCGTCAAGATTAACAAGGTCAAATCACTTCTCTCTGGCAGATTCGAAATGAAAGACCTGCATGAGCTCCATTTCTTCTTAGGCATCGAAGTAATTCAAACACTAGTCGAGATAATGATCTCACAACGACACTACGTCCTCAACTTACTCTACAAGTTCGGCATGACGGAGTGCAAACCTGTGTCCACCCCATTTGACCGTAATCTCAAGCTTGATGTCGATTCCGGAACAACCGAGTGCGAGCCAACTCAATATCGCCAATTGATCGGCAACCTCATCTACCTAACCATTACGCGACCCAACCTCAGCTATTCGGTCAACCTACTTAACCAACTCATGTAGAATCCGAGAAACCTTCATCTTCATTGCGATAAGAGGGTACTTCGATACGCCAATGGTACGATGGATTACGGCATCAGATACAAGTCAAAGAAATACGATAATTTGACTCGAAGGGTACACAGACGCAGACTAGGCAAGTTATAAAGCGGATAGTCGGTCAACACCATGATTCATCTTCTCCCTCGGCAGCGGAGCAATCTCATGGAGTAGCAAGAAGCAACTGACAGTCGCATTGTCGAGCATGGAGGCCGAATACAAGGGCGTGACGGTCGCCGCGTGTGAAGCCTTATGGCTCAAGTGTACACTAAAGGATCTAGGCGTACCCATCAAGGATCCAATTCGTCTATACTGCAACAACATGAGCAGTATCTACCTGGCGCAGAACCCCGTATTCCACTCGCGAACTAAGCATATCGAAGTGCACTAGCACTTCATCCGTGAACGCATGCAAGCCGAAGATATAGACTTACACCACATCATCACGAATCTACAGGTAGCCAACATTTTCACGAAAGCCCTAGGTATCGACAAGTTGCGGCAGTTCACGTCGAACCATGGCCTATCTATTCCCGACCAACCAAGCTTGAGGGGGAGTACAAAATAGTGAACCGATCGATTGATCGAAGCTGAACAATCAAAGTTCGAAGCATTCCGAAGACCAATCCGAAACAATTTTTTGATATCCGGAAGTTGTGTTCGAAGGGGCATGTTGAGAATCGAACTCAACCTCCCATAGAAATAGGTTTCACACTAGCTCATGGACCTACCATGCTAGTTTTGGAAATAGTAGAAAGGGCCCTTGGCCTAGTTTAGTTGGTATTTAAACCAACCTTTTGTAACTTTGTTACTGTTGGAAGTAATACATGGTTTTCTCATCTTAAGACTCTCTCTCTCTCTCTCTCTCTCTCTCTCTCTCTCTCTCTCTCTCTATTTCTCATAATTGCTCACACACATACACACAGTCCTACCGTTGCATACAATCACTCTCCTTTCTTTACATACAAGTCTTTTTTTTTTACAACGTTAGGTTATTGCATTCCTACCAAGTTTTAGTTAGAGCTCTCTTTATTAGAGATATGTATTAAAGTAAGCATTAGATAAGGATAGATCTAGGTAGATAGAAAGAAGAGAGAAAGAAGGGTGCCGATCCACCCGACCACCCCCGAGCAAAGGGATCGAGACGGACTCGAGCCTCGATCGGCGTCCCATACCACCGTTGTGGCGTCAAGTCGTATCTGGTGCTGGGGCGCTCGCTATAAGAGTTGACCCACCACAAGACAGAGTCTCGACGTAGTCAACCAGATTCTGAAATGAGGGTAGCTAGGCCTCTATTTATAGCGATACTCAAGGCCCCCAGCCATGTTCACACTTGGCCTAATGGGTTGTCTCAATCCCGAGGATTTAAAAGTAATCCTCCCCTTCTTCACACTCTCGTTTAACCCTCACACTTATCCACGTGTATAGAATACTACGGTAAATTCTCACCACGGGATATTATATGGTCATGCCCGTAACATACTCCCCCTCTTTAAAACATTGCACTCTTGCAATGGAAAGTTAGGGAAGTTAGTTGTGAGAGTACTCTCGCGTTCCCATGTGGCATCTTTTATTGATTTATCCATCCATTTTATTTTAAATTCTCGTATTTCTTTAGTACGTAATTTTTTTGTTTTAACATTGAGAATTCTTTCTAGTACATGTGGTTTAGAAGATACATCTTCAGAAGTAACCAGAGTTTCAGTTGTAACTGTATTGTCGCCAGAACCTAGAAGTTCTTTTAGACGACTCACATGAAAGACTAGATGAATTCCAACACCATCGGGAAAAGCAAGACAATAGGCTGATGACCCAATCGGTTTGAGGGCTGTAAAAGGTCCACAAAACCGTGAGGCTAACTTAGCGCACTTACCCGTAGACAATGTCTTAGAATTGTGAGGTACACGTAAAAATACCTTCTGTCCAGGGTTGAATACACGAGGTTGCCTATGATGATCGGCATAAAAACGCGCTCTATCTTGAGCTGTTTTTATATTATCTCGTGCAATATGCAACATATCTTGCATATCCCAAAGAAAGTTTTGCGTACTTCGCAACTCATCATGATGTATATTAACATCAATCGGGGCTCGCGGCTGAAAACCATACATCAACATAAAAGGACTATATCCCGTCGACGTATGCTTGGAGCTGTTATAAGCAAACTCCAATATTGGGAGATAACGTTCTCATTTTGTTGGTTTTGCACCAACATATGCTCGAAGCATGTCCTCAATAATTTGATTTACTCGTTCTGTCTGCCCATCGGATTGAGGATGATCCATGGAGCTCATGCTCAACGTAGTTTCTAACTTCTTAAAGACTTGTGTCCAGAAGTCACTAGTAAATTTTGGATCTCGATCACTCACGATATTCATCGGTAAGCCATAAAAACGAAATAACTCGTCAACGAATTGGTAAGCCAATTCAGGAGCTGTTACCGTGGTTTTAGTAGCAATAAATCTGGCCATTTTAGTTAGTCTATCAACCACAACCCAGATGGCATCATGGCCTTTTTGGGTGCGAGGAAGGCTAACAATAAAATCCATGGATATACTTTCCCACTTATTATTGGGAATGTCCAAAGGATGTAAAAGTCCTGCGGCTTTAAGTCGCTCAGCTTTGTTAACCTGACATTGGTGACATTTAGTCACATAGCTATGTATGTCCGGACGCATCTTAGGCCAATAAAATTGAGTGGAGATGAGAACGAGTGTATGATGTATTCTAGGGTGCCCTGCCGAGGGTGCATCATGGCATTCAAAAAGAATCCTCTTTTTGACCTCGGGTAAATCTGGAACACAAACCTTCCCATTACGGTAGAGCAGACCGTTAGCAATGTGGAAGTATTCCTTCGAGGATGTGGTGGTGTTTGTTCCAGACTCAACTCTTGCCCAGTATTTTGCAAAATAACTATTATCAGGATACTTTCCTCGAAGGTGATCATAAAGATCTGATGATATTTCAGTGAAGCTAAGCATGTTAACTTCACGGATGCGACTTAGTGCATCAGCAACTGTGTTCATGGAACCTTTACGATATCGTATGGAAAAATCAAAGTCCTAGATGAGATCAGCCCATCGTGCCTTACGACCTTTCAGGTCTTGTTGGTCAAAAAAATATTTCAAGGACTCGTGGTCCGTAGTTACCACAAAGCGATTTCCATAAAGATAATGGCGCCATGTTTTGAGCACATGTATAACTGCAAATAATTCCTTTTCGTGAACGGTATACCAACATTGAGCGAAATCAAGTTTCTTACTCTCGAATGCTATTGGTTTACCATCTTGATATAAGACAACACCTATAGCATAATTGCTTGTATCGGTTTCAACCTCAAAAGGTTTTGAAGGATCGGGTAAAAGAAGTGAAGGAGTCTTGCATACCAGGTCCTTGAGTTCCTTAAAAGTGAGGTCTAGTGTAGCATTCCACACAATAGGTTTTGTAGACTTACGTGTTTGACCTTTTAGAAGATCAGTAAACGGCGTCGTCAATTGGGAGTAATTACGAAGGGATTTTCGCAAAAACCCGACAAAACCAAGGAATGATCGAACTTCTCGAATATTCTGAAGAGTGGGCCAAAGCTTGATTTTCTCGATGCGAGAAGGATCAATTTCAACTCCTCGTTCGGTTATGAGATGTCCAAGATAAGTAATTGATTTCTTGAAGAACTCACATTTTGAGATCTTCGCGTAAAACTGTTTGTCACGCAATGTTTATAAAACAAAGCGGACATGTTTAGCATGTTCTTGTAATGTACGGCTATAAACTAAAATATCATCCAAGAAAATAACGACAAATTTTCCAAGTTGTTCTCGGAAAATGTGATTCATTTCTTATTGAAATGTAGTTGGAGCATTGGTCAAACCAAAAACCCTAAACTCTAAACTCATAATGGCCATAGCGCGTACGAAATGCCGTTTTAGGAACATCGTCCTCACTTATACGAATTTGATGGTAGCCAATACAGAGATCAAGTTTCGTAAAATACCGAGCTCCCTGGAGACGGTCAATTAGATCGTCGGCCCGGGGCAATGGATACGAATTCTTGATCGTTACTTTATTCAAGCGCCGGTAATTAATACACATACGCCATGTGCCCTTTTTCTTTTTAACCAAGAGAACTGGTGCACCCCATGGAGATTTACTATAACATATATAACCCATTCGTAAATAGTCCTTGAGTTGCTTAGATACCTCATCATCTTCGGATCAACTTAAGCGATAAGGAGGTATACTTATTGGTGCAACACCAGGTACAATATCTATACGATGGTCTATATTATGTTTAGGAGGTAAGCCATTTGGTAGTTCACTCGGAAAAACATCACAAAAATCATTTAAGATTTCATCAAGTTGTTGTTGTTCAAAATATGTTAATTGAACCGAGACATTATCGATATTGTAAACGTGAATGTCTGGATCAAGTACACAATAAAATAGAGTAGAACAAGACAACTCGGATATTGATGGACACGGGGAAACAATCGAGAGGGATTGTTTTTTTACACATTGAATAAAATGAGTATAATCGTTCAGTACAAATGTAATTGAATGATGAACCCAATCAATAGATAAAGAAGAGCTTTTATTATAGAACCAGGGATAACCCAGTATTACATCAGTGGTACAAAGATTCATTACATGGAAGTCTACTTCCTCTATATAAGTGTCAATAGAAATTCCTAATGAATGAATCGCCCCGTTTATGTATTGTACTCTTCCATCAGCCAAGTGCACCGTGTATGTGTGATCACTTACGGTGGGTTGGATTCCCCATATCTGAACCAAACGATCATTCACAAATTTGTGTGAGCTTCCCGAATCAAATAAAAATTGTACGGGAGATCCATTGATATACCCGTTTGCATGTAGTGAATCATTGGGACCCAATACATAGTGAGGGAAAGAACATTGACAATTACTTAAATGATGTGTATAGACCTGAAGGACATTAGGAATCTGACCTTTATGGTCTGCAACTTTAGCTTTGTTGTCGTGCTCTTTCCGTTGGAGCTTTCGACATTGATCTTTTGTATGACCCTTCTTTTTGCAGAATACGCAAAAAGGATGTTGTCGCTTACAATCGCGATCCATGAATTCGTTGGGTGTCTTGCGTTTCCCAGCGAATTGCGACTGCTTAGTCCCAGGCGCTTCGTTGGGTTTATTGTGGTCCTTCTTCGAAGTGTGTTGATAGCGAAGAACTATTTCAACGGCCTCTTCGAAGGATTTTGGATCCTTATCGTGCACTATCCAGTGATAGTCCGAATTGGGGATGCCATTGACAAAACAAGCTATTAACCAATTGTCCCCTTCTAGACCCAACTTTTGGATTTGGGTTCTAGCATGGTGGACATAATCTTCTAGCAAGGAAAATTTCCGACTAGAGAGGTTCATTAAAGTTTGTGTTGCCTCGGTTCGAGAGGGAGGTTGCAGAAATTGGCCCTTGAAGACTGTGACAAAATCTGTCCAGGTATCGGGCAATTTCCCCAACGTACGGAGCCCACGCCACCAGGTGGCGGCCTTACCCCCTAGTTCTCGGCCGACATATGCAATCTTCGTACTATCTGGCGTGGGATAGAGCTCAAAATGAGACTCCCATCGGCCCAACCACGTGCAAATTGCTTCTTTGGTTTTTTCCTTTTTGTCTCCCGTAAATGGCTTAACGACAAACGATGGTTCACCCTGTCGCTCATCAGGTCTATTAGTCTCACGTTGTAGACTAATGACACGTGCCTCGAGAGCACTTTGAGATTGCCGAAGTTCGGTCATCTGTTGAGCGATGAAACTAAGGTATTGGGTTATTTGCGAAAAATACATCTCAATGGACATTTGTCTAGGAGGATTCCCTTGAGTTCCTTCCGCTTGAGCGGATGACATCGGGTCGTTATTTTGAGCCATTAAATGATTATTTCTGGAAAAGAAATAGGATAAGGTCAAAGAGATAGTCATAACATCATGTCGTGATGTAAACATATCATGGGCAAACATTAATCGATATCATGATCTCACGTCAATACCCCTCTAGACATATGAGATGAGGTTCAAGATCAAGTTACTATGGTAACACAAAGGTGTTTTAAAAACCATGGGGGTGACAAATAAATGTCTTTCCCTAATCTCTATATCGATTTTTTCATGGTGGCTCTCCGAGGCTTAACCATGTATGTTCGCGTCATGAATAGTTTATACACGAAAAAAATGTTAACAACAAACTATGTTTCTGTGCCCACATATGTGGTTTCGGCTCTTTAAGTCCTATTACGAAGACCCCGAAGTGCACTTAGACCTCAAGTCTAAACATGTGTTATAATTATATGTATCAACGATATTGTATGGTCTTGGTCATATTTGAACTCGAGACCTCGAGAACAAATGCATTAAACACTTGAGCCAACCAAGTAGGTTGCTCCTCTTGAATGTTTAATGTTTCATGCGTAGAAGAGATATGCGAGGCATTTGCCCATATATGTTTTTTTAAAAGAAACATATATGTCAAGAGTCCTTATTTCGCCCTCATTTACTACAACTATGTTGGTACGTTACCTAACCTCAAGTCTCGTAATTACGATGGCATACGCCAAAGTGCAACCTAATGGTCAAGCCAAATGAGCCCTCTTTTCGTAGTAGGCCCACGTGGCCCATCACATGGTCACGTCATTACAAATGCCTCTCGTAAGAATGATCTCATGGTGGCATCGTATCCATGTAATGAGGGAGGGATGTTGGATATGTGTGTCATAAGAGCGACCTCACATGAAGTGGGTCAAACCCTACGTACTCAACATCATTATGGCTATTGGCATTTCTTTACGTAATGAAATATCGAAGTCACCAATGGGGATTTCAACAATAAAAAATTGTTGAAAAAAGGGATGGTGACAACACGATTCTCACAAAAATGTGAGGACGGCCATCAAGATCCTTTCCCCAAAAAGGAAAACATTCGATTTAAAATCACGTAATAACTTATATACACATATGTATATTATCACATATATACGATCAACTACGTATACACATGACCACATATGCGTATATAAAAGAAATCGTTATATTTAATGGCCAAAATTGACGTAATCGAGATACGTAATTGAGGCATATACCTCTACGCACACAAGACATCCAAAAATAAGGGTTCAACGTAATACGCAATTGAGGTATTAACCTCTTACGCATACGAGACCAAACGCATATCATTTACAACAAAATCGTGGTGTTGACCTCATACGCAAACGTAACATATGTTCGTGTACGTAATACGTAATTGAGGTATTAACCTCGTACGCATACGACACTCATCACATATTATTTATATGTCAAACAAGGTATTGACCTCGTGCACATATGTAAACGTTTTATATAACCAATTAAATACCACTACAACATCATTTAATTAATGAAAATAATCTACATATTAACCATACACATGATTAGATGGGAGAAGAAAAAAATAGACCAAAAATAACAAGAAAGATTACCGAAGTTCCTTGTGGATCCTTGTCTGCATGAAGGCCAACCGCACAATGATCGATCGCCATCCATCGAGAAGATAAGACCAACAAAAGAAAGATTAGTACATATGCTCAGATACCAAATATTAGAGACATGTACTAAAGTAAGCATTAGATAAGGATAGATCTAGGTAGATAGAAAGAAAGGAGAGAGAGAAAGAAGGGTGCCGATCCACCCGACCACCCCCGAGCAAAGGGATCGAGACAGACTCGAGCCTCGATCGGCGTCCCATACCACCGTCGTGGCATCGAGTTGTACCTGGTGCTGGCGCGCTCGCTACAAGAGTTGACCCACCACAAGACAGAGTCTCGACGTAGTCAACCAAATTCTGAAATGAGGGTAGCTAGGCCTCTATTTATAGCGATACGCAAGGCCCCCGGCCATGTTCACACTTGGCCTAATGGGTTGTCTCAATCCCGAGGATTTAAAAGTAATCCTCCCCTTCTTCACACTCTCGTTTAACCCTCACACTTATCCACGTGTATAGAATACTACGGTAAATTTTCACCACGGGATATTATATGGTCATGCCCGTAACACTCTTCCTCTCACTCTCTGCATTCCTACCTACTTTTCTATTTGAGGTTAAGGCTTGATTTATCCTCTTAAGCAATTATGCTCTATCCATTGCAAGTGGTTCATGACTTGAGATAGACATTGTGGGTTACTGCTCGTGTGTGATGTTCTTGCATTTTTCCTTATATGTGATGATGTGCATGTAGAATTCATACAAAGATTGATATTTCTATCATCTTTTGTTGGTTGCATGTAAATGAATGAACATCCTATTGTAGCTCTAAAGGGGTTGGGAATCAAATTACAATGGCATTCTTGGGAATAAGGTATCTCGTGGTTAGTATTGAAGGAGATGTGGAATAGGTAATCAATGTAACTGTAGCTTTAGTAGTTCTATGTGTGAACAACATAACTAGCACAATCATTGGTCCTTTCTTAACTTCCCTCTTAAATAATGCGCAAATAAAAAACGAAGTTATATGTGCATCCCAAATCACCAAATTTAACTCATCCTTAAATCACTAAGCCAATATTTGGTACAATACTTTGTGTCAGCCTATTTCCTCACTTTTGACATAATCCACAACTTCTTGTTGACAGTCCATTGAAAGATCTCTCACAAGGAAACTCACTTGCTCTTTTACATGGCATATCAACTTCCAAAAGAAGGGTTCTTGCAATTTGTGATATGTTCCAACAACTCGCATAGGAACTTTTGCATTGACCCATGAAGAAAACCTAAGAAGTGTCTTTTTATATGTGTTCTATGAGTTAATGGAGACCGTGCTTGGGGTTTTAGATTAATTTATCCGCATGATGATTGCATGAATTGGCTAAGAATCATGACCATATAGTTAAGTTCAAGTGGAGACGGGGAAGGGGGGGTTGTCGTGGTGGTATGATCATTAAATTGATAAGATATTTAGTTATTTGGTGCCATTATGTCATATTGCGAATAACAATGATGAAGTAGGCTTGAATCTTCAAATTGTGGTCAATCATGGTTGTCATTGGATTGAAAAATTTCATGGTGAATTCGAACAAGTTTGATGTGTGACAGTGTTGTGAAAGCAAGATCCAAGAGGTGTACATATGGTTGATATCAAGGAAGTAGCGAAGCTCATCAACATTATTCACTTTGAACTTGGATGCAAATAGAGACTTTGCTTTCTTAATGACAACTAAATCTTCTCCTTCAATTATTAGGTCACCAACATACAAGAGGATGAAAGTGGTATTGTGAGACTTAGCTCACACGTAGAGGGAGTTATTTGACTTGGACATGTAAAGTTGATGTTATCCTTGATGTTTGCTTGAGGCCATATAATGGCATCTTGAGCCGTCACACCATGCACGGGGCATTCCAACTAGAATATGACTGATTACTGTCTGTAAACCTCATCCTCAACCTCTCCTTGCAAGAATGCATTCTTCACACCCATTGAATGGAGGTGCCGCCAAATTATTGCAATGAGAACTACAATAGTTTGCATGACGGCCATTTTTGCCAAAAGAAAAGGTTGAAGCCAATTTTTCTTTTGACTTCTTGTTTTGATCTTATATGGAGCCTAAATAATGACGACTTGTAATATAGAATTTATTTCAAATCAAAGTTATTTAGGCATTATAGAGGATATCTTAGTGAGATGCTCAGAAAAAAAGATTTGATCCACTTGTCTCCCCTTGATTCTCACTCACACTTGCGACTCGCGAACACACTTCATAGAGATCATCCATTATAGTCATGACCCAAAACTTCCATCCATAAAGATCCTCTATCGTCTTAGTTATCACCTAAACTTCCATCCATGATGGGTGGGTGATCTAGTTAGCCTAAGGCCCCTTTGTCAAATCATGAGACATTACTACTAATGCATGTGCACATGATGTTATACATAAAGGTACATCTCAATTCACACCTTTCTCCCACATGTTAATGAATGTTCTTCATGAGGTTTAGAAGCACACTTATACTTGCATGTCAAGATTGGCAAGGAATGACCATTTACCATGTTGATGTAAGAAACTACTAAACAAATCAAGAGGCCTTTTTCTTATTTAAAGCATTTGATGTACGTAGGATTTCCATTTATTTATTAGTGAAAAGTTTGCTTTCTTGTTTTCTTGAGGTGTTCTAAACTAAAAGCTTGGACAATACATTACAATACATTACCATACCATTATTCGTATAACTTAGTACCATTGTTATTTGGTTACATGTAGTGCGTGTAATATTCAATTAAACAAGAGCATTCCACCAAAATAAGGTCCCTATATCAAATAAACGTTTTGTAAATACATATATACCTTTGTAAGACATCTATTCTAGTTCTCCCTATGTTGCTGACAACCATTATTCAATCTATTTTAGGGTGAGATCCATGGATGAAACATTAAACACTGTCCTCAGCATATAACATGGCAACAGAATTTGATTGCAATATAATTGCACAATTATTCAATCTATTTTAGGGTGAGATCCATGGATGAAACATTAAAACTTGTCCTCAGCATATAACATGGCAACAGAATTTGATTGCAATATAATTGCACTTTAAGCAATAAAAAAGAGCAAACTAATGTCAACTTTATTATATGACTTTGAGACACTCTCGCAGCAATATTCAGAACCTTTGAAATAAAATTTTAATAAAGCAAACAGAAATAATATCCACAAAAGAGCTTGCCATTACACTTGATGTTAGATATTTAATTACTCTTGTTAATGCAATCAAAGATGTTTTTGTACACCCAGCTTTGTGGCAAAACTTATCGTACTCATCAATGAAAGGAATCCAGGTTGCAGCCAGTATTTTATTAGCAAAATACTCATTTATAATGCAAAATTGAAGGCTCTGATTTACTAAAACGTTAGGCCATTTGTTTATTGTCTATCACTACCTGAAAAATTCAAACATCTGAGTACTGTGACAATTCCAGAAAGATGATTCACATAATGATGATGAACTCCAAAAACACTGGCCCAGCACAGGTCCTCAGCATTAGCCTCATGTATCATCCAAATCATCTGAGCAGTAAAAAAGTTGTATTACCGGCTATGGTATAAGATATTAATACTGCATTAGGTACCATCATCATCATCATCTGAAGAAGCCAAAACCCAAATTTCAAAATTCAAATTGACCTCAATGGCAAGCCACCAAAATAAAGAATATTCTTGTGAACTCATTATGTTTATTTGCCAGTAGAAATTAAGGCCACATTTCAATTATCACAGAAATCTCAAGGGTAAAGGGCATGCATAGATTCTCAATCAGATTATATGTAGGTAAGAGTCAAAATTAATCAATTTATTTGTTAGCAAAACCCAAGCAACGTAATTAGTTCACTATGTTTATTAAGGACTTCAGATGTGAAAAACTAAGATGTTCGTTTCACCTTTGATGGAATAACTAACCCTCCATATGTGGTATTGCGTGGCATAAAAATCATTGCACTTGGTTCAGACCTCTTCAAAGGAATTCTGAGAATGAACTCGACACCAACCATCGGTACAACATTGTCATATTTTACTATGGGCATAGGCATCCATTCGGCAACAAGACAGGATAAATTTCTGTCACTAATGTCGTGGATAGAATGTTCAAATCTATTAAATGAATTGTTCATCAATTCCTTACATATGCTTTACATATACTGATACAACAGGAACACAGTATGAAGCCAGCATCATCGCTATTTTCTTATAGATACCCATCATTACTACTATATCTCTAGCCCACGTCAAAGCCAGGCCTAATTCATTCAGAAATTACAATCCGTTGTAGTGGATTTCCTTTACAGAAAGTATAAGGGGCATGCCATTTTGCTTAAAAAAGAACCTGACTATAATTCTGTTCCCTTCTCAACTGTATATGCACATGAACCTGTGCATATGTAGATCGACGCATGTGTCTTTTGTATGTACGGGTTGTGCTTTTAGCAGTCAATTATGAACTTCTTTTGGAGAATATTGTGTGATTAGACCTTAATTTCAACCATGCCAATGAGTAAGATTTGTTCATTGCATTAAAGTTGTGATTGGCTAAAGGGATGTGCGATCCACATTTAAAATGTGGGAAGGACAGACTGACAACTGATGAGCTTCAAGTTTTAACATCCTCCCTATCTTCCATCCCTCTCTCCTCATTCCTGTCTACTTCTCCTTCCTAAATCCTTTCTCCCACCACTTATTCTTGTCCCTCCTCTTGCTGCTCTGGCCTTTTCCCCTCATATTCTTCCCTTGACTCCCTTCAGCTTCTTTTCCCTCGATCCTCTCTTCTCCATTCCTTTTGATTTCTCTCCCACTATTGGTTACATGTGTACATACACTATACAACTATAACATACATCTTTCAGTCTGCAATTTCATCCATCTGAGGACTGAAACAGGGCACTACACTTTGATGCTGTTAATAATTCTCTATGTTGGAAAGACTTCCTCCTCGATTAAAAATAACGAGAGTTTTCCTTTGATCTCCTTGATTGTTTGTTGCATTGTCCTCCGTCAGAAAGAACTCAGAAGTGTGGCTTGGCCAAACCTCAATTTACAAAAATTAGAGCTTGGTTTGCTATATTTTTAAGACTTGTATCATCTATTTTTCACATCATCAGTAATACAGAGAATAACCATGCTGGTTCATGATTGCCTAATTTTGAGTTAAGTTAGCTATCCCATTAATTCTTGTATCCATCACTTCTCTCAAGTTCAAGCTACTGATATATGGTGTGATCAAATTGTTAAGTAGTAACTTTGCTACCATCCCTTTGAGGACCAAAACAGGGCATTTCAGAGTGAATCACTACCCACTGATACTGCTAATAACTCGAAGTTACAGGAACTTCATCTTGGATCAACAAATAACGAGTCTTTCCCTATGTTACCTTCGATTGTTTGTCATATTGTCCTCAATCAGAAAGAATTCAGAAGTGTGGCTTGGTCATACCTCAAATTATAACAATTAATCCTCGGTTTGCTTTACTTTTAAGACGTCTATAATCTATTTTCCACATAATCAGTACTCAAGAGAATGACCATGCTGGTCCCTGAACTGCCTTATTTTGAGTTGAGTAGCTGTCCCATTACCTCTTGTACCCATCACTTTCGTCAAGTTCAACCTACAAATGAGTTGTTGCAATCAAATGATCAGGTCATCTTTCTACCTTCAGGATTTCTTTTGTTCTATATGAATTTATGACATTGCAGTATTGAAAACAACTTCCCACATTTGGAGTTGACCAGAGTATTTTTGAGATTTTTCTCCAACATCCATGCACTGCCATACACATCTTATCCATTGATTCCTAGTCTCAACTCAGAAGATTCTTGGCTGTGCATTGACCACATTTTCCCCTTCAAGCACCAGAGTCGTTTCAGGTTGCTGAAAGTTGTCCTTTTAAATCCATCCAGGGTTTTATGTATAGCATTTGATATAACCTCACCCTTGATCAAATCTATACATCTTTTCATGCTTCTGGTCCCTCTTTTTAGGCTCTCTCCTCTACTTATGGACAGTGTATTTCATCTTATAAGTTTATCGATTGTGTTTCATTCTCTGCTTTGAAATGTTATTCCTTCCAACTCCATCCATTTTGAATACAAAAGTAGATGAGGAAATGGACAACGAAACAAATAATTGCTTTTTCTAAGTTCCTTTAAGATTAATTCAAAAAATGTGCCAGACACAGATTTTTATTACATTAAGTGATTTTCTCATATGAACCAATGCACTCTTCCAGGTATAGTATCTATCATCTTAATTCCACAAATGCAGTATGACTTATGAATGCTGGAATGAGTAAAAATGCTGTGAATTGAAAATTGCAAATATGCATCCAGTGCACAATGATGCATTTTTTCAGGAACATCTATTATGCTGATTCAGCAAATCCAATGAACTACTGATTCTTGAAAGTTCATCAATAATGAGCTTGAAAAACAAATGACTACATGAATTATTGCAAACTAGAACCGAAACATTTGTAGCTTGAAATGAGCTGCTATTTTTTTTTCCAAGTTCATCTATCATGAGTTTGAAGTGAAATGAGAATATGAAGAGTCCTAGGGAAAAACAAACCTGTGGCCGGTATTAGAGAAATAAGCTTCCAAGCTCCTGCGTGTAAAGGAGGAAGCGGAATCATTGTAGAGGAGCATGTCGGAAGAAAAGCAGAGAGGCACCGCAAGCTGTGGAAAAAGGGAAAGAAAACGAGAATGGATAATGAAGAAGGAGAGAGGAAATTATTTTATACCAAAAACATATTCTTCATTAGTAGAAATTCTACATACATGACAAAATGATTAAACATAATTTTTTAGGAGGGAGGAATTTGTTAAGATAAAAAGAGGGAACAAAACGCTAAGAAAGAGGCTGCGGGGGATTCTTACCTGAGATCTGCAGGACGAACGTGCCGACAATGATGAGGCAGAGAAGAAGAAGAAGAAGAAGAAGGAGGAGGCTTCGCGGGAAGGCGACGAATGGGAGAACGAAGTGAAGGAGATGATAGGGCGTCACAGCATCGCGACAGTCTGGAAGCGCAAGCTCTGGCCATGGCGGCTGCCTGCCGTCTTCTTCTTCTTCTTCTTCTTCTGCTCCTTCCGTCCTTCGTGGATTGGTGGCGCTCAGAAGAACCTTCTAGACCGCAGGGGGAGCAGAAGACGCTTTCTAGGGTTTGCTTTCAATCGACTCGGGTTCGAATCTCGCTTCCCTTCATTTAGACGAGAAGCCTACTACCTAACTCTTTCTACAATACAATATAACAATATAATCATAGATTGATAGAGGAGGCTAGTACTAGCAATGGGCCCGGCTGCGGTTTCGGCTCGAACCGAACCGAACCGTTAACCCATGGTTTAAAGGTTTATAAGTTCCAAAATAATTAAATGGTTTGGTTTGGTTTTAATTATTAATAAACAGTTCGGTTTGTTTTTGAAACTGGGGTTTATCATTTTATACGTTTAAATGGTTTCGGCTCAAACCGAATTGAACCGTTAGTCCATGGTTGAAAGGTTTACAAGTTCCAAAATAATTAAATGGTTTGGTTTGGTTTTAATTATTAATAAACAGTTCGGTTTGGTTTTGAAACCGTCGACCGACGTTTATCGTTTTATAGGTTTAAGTGGTTTGGTTTAAAGGTTTATGTAATTTGAAACTGGGGTTTATCGTTTCATAGGTTTAAAGGTTTATGTAAACGTTTTGGGCTAATTTTTTTTATCCCTTAAATATTTATGTAACGTAATGGTTTAATTAATGTTTTTTATTGATTTAATTCACTTAACTTAAATGTTTATTTAATCTAATGGTTTAATTTAATGCTTATTTATTTATTTATTTTAACATAAATGCTTATTTAATTTAGTATATTTTTATTTAATTAATTTTTTAATTAGTTTGGCTTAAATGTAGTTAGGTTTAAACTTTTTATTAAATGGCTCGGTTTGGTTTTAACTTTTCCCTAAACGGTTATGGTTTAAACAGTTTGGCTTACCTTTTCTTAAATGGTTTGGCTTAATGACTTGAAAGTTCATAAACGGTTTGGTTTGGTTTGGTTTTTGTTTTATATAAATGGTTTGGTTCAATTCAGGTTGGTTTCAAGGCAAATAAATCAAACCGAATGGGGCCCATTGCTACATGCTACTAACTCTTATAGAATACAATAGAAGAGAAGTGATGTTCTTGTATGGGACCAAATTTGAAGCCAAATTTGATCTATAGGACCAAATCAACATATCATCTTGTATGTTACTTGAGGGTTACTACTACTTTTTAGCAAAAGCTCTCGATGTGAAAATGGTGTGAAAATAATGCATGCACATATGTGCTTACCCTTCTTGGTGAACATTTGAGTACAAGACACTCACATTATCGTGCTTGTCTAACAAGTCATCATGTTTCTTGCGAATTACCTTTTACGTTGAGCATGAGATACATAAGTGACGTTCATCCTCGACCAAGTTTTCATTGCATATCTTCATGTTTGCATGATGACTCCATGACGTTACCTCAACGCTTGACTTGTGTAAGTGATTCCAAGAAAGTGTTAAGGCTCTTCAAGAGCCAAGGCCCATTGGGGGTAGCGAGATGTGATTGGATACATTTCAACATTTTTCCCCTTATTTTGGGGCCAACAGTGGGGGTTAATATTTGCAATGCAATATTCCAATTTCGACATTTTAGCATCTTGACCACGTCATTCCTTAGTGCCCCTAATAATCTATCCTCAATCATCACATACTTCATAGCATCATCTAAAAGCTCCAATAGGTCTTTCACACCCCTAAACCCCACCCCATCTTCATAGCCATTAGTTTTTTGTGCCTTGCATCCTATGTTCCAAGTTTATTTGGGCAATCAATGACCACAATTTCTTGAATATTGTAATATACTTGAAATACTCTTTGCATGGTTAGTACCTCTATGGGTTGAGCACCTATTTCTAATAACATGATAGGATAGGGTGTTGAGGATTTTACCCCCAATTGTCTATGTAAGAACATTTTTGGGATTTTCTCTATTTCATTCCATGCACTAGTGAGTCAATGCCACCCCACACTTCCACTCCACAAAGCAACACTTGGACCACCATAGAATTGAATAACATCAATCTCCAATCCCACCCTCGAGTATCACTTTGATTGCACTAATTCTCAAACATATAATAACTATTCCAACCGGCTTGAAATCTAGAATCATGGGATACATTCCACCTATTTGTCAATGGGACATTAACGGCAACATATTTGAAGCTTTGCATTAATTTTATTGGTTCTCCCTTGTGTGTAAAGATGGGGTAGTGTCTTGGTTCCATTGCCTTTATTGTCATCATTTTCGTTTTGTCCACATTAACAATTAGCCCATTGATTTGATTGAATGTGTCCAATATATCATTGTAAGTGTTGCATATCATCCAAATTATATGAGAATAAAACGTCACCAACATATCGAGTATAACAATAAGCTCATGCATGAGTTTTTGCCCATCAAATTCTTCGTCTTTTACAAGTTGAACTCTCTTTACTATTTCTTCAAGTTTATCGATGCATAGACCAAAGAGTGTAGGAGAGAGTGGGCACTCTTGCTTGACCCCCATGTTGCTCAAAAAGTACTTTGAGAAACCATTATCCATTTTCAATTGGCACCTACCTTGGTCATACAATTGAGCTACAACTGTTGAATATTTTGTCATACAATTGAGCCACAAAACAACAACATTGCATTTTCTTCCATGATCGATAGCTGAATATTTTGTCCTAAAGCATGCTAGACCAAGTGCTCGTTTGTGATGATGTTAGCTACTCTTTTGGTCCATGATAGTGTTATATAACTTGACCATAACCGAGCTAACCATGATAGTTCGATAGTTGGATACCAAATTGTAAACGTAAGTGTTTGCGGAAGCGTAAAACAGAGAACAACACACACACACACAGAGAGAGCGAGCGAGAGAGACAGAGAGAGCATAACACAATTTCAAAATTATATCAAGACTCTGTACACACACTGTGCTAAGTAGCACTATTTATACAAGTCCTTTTGGGACTGACAGAAGTACCATGTACTTCAATGCTCACACGAGCATCTGACACTTACTACGAGACTATAGCTACCTAGTAGTCTATCCTATACTAGGCTTCCGATTGGACTTCCGGTTACGGATTACACCCGGCCTCCACTGCTTGCCGGTTCGGTTGCTCACCATAATACCGATCCGTTTCGCCCGATCCGTCTCGCTTATCGGCTCCGGCTTATTCAGCCGATCCGGCTCCGGTTGAGCTTGCCGCTCAACACTCCCCCTCAAGCTCAACTTGAGGTGGGGTCGTAGTGTCAACCTCTGTGGCAGTCGGTTCTTCCAAACGACTTCTCCTGGCGTCACTCCGCCTTGCTCGCGCTCCTCATCCGGTCCGGTCTCGTTTGCCGTCCCTTTGGTTCTGCGCGCCTCGACCCTCTCGGTCGGCATGTCTGCTCAATAGGCCCATCTCAGCACTCACGTTGCTGTGACTCCTGTTAAGAGTCTATTACTAATCAATAGACCAAATCAAGTAAAAAGGAAGAAAATAGATTGGATAGAAGAACCCGTTCCACCCGACCACCCCCGAGCTATGATCTAGACATAGCCAACCTACCACCGACGTCCCATACCGCCGGATATTAGGATGACTAATACCTTGGAAGAGATAAACACGATCGTCGAGACGAAAGCCTAGCCTGCACCACCGGTGTCTACGACAGCAGCCTTCCGACGTCATCCCTATGAGGGTAGCTAAGCCTCATATTTATACCTTTTCCTAGGCCCCTTGAATAGATGTGCCTTTCTAAAAGGCTCTCTATTCATTGGTTGTCTAAATCATGATAGTGCATGCACATATCATTCATTCTATCCAATCATTAGTCCCCTTTTTAATAATAGTGAACATACCCTTCACTAATGTAAATATTAGTGACCTACCCTCACCAACGTTATGTGTACATAACATACTCCCCTACTTCAAAAGATTGCACTCTTGCAATATAAAGTGAGGAAATTGTGCCTTAAGCGAATGCTCGCGTTCCCATGTGGCATCATCAATAGGTTTATCCATCCATTTGATCTTGAATAGCCGAATCTCTTTAGAACGTAAACGTTTAGTACGAGAATCAAGAATTCGTTCAGGAACATGAGGTTTGTAAGAAAAATCCTCTAATGTTACAAGATCTTGGATTGTGATGGTGTTATCACCAGAGCCTAAAAATGGTTTTAGACGACTAACGTGAAAAACAGGATGAATACCCACGTTACGAGGTAAGGCAAGGTGATAAGCAGATGACCCAACTCGCTTAAGGATTTCAAATGGGCCACAATATCGTGGGGCTAACTTAGCGCACTTGCCCGTAGATAATGACGTAGAATCAGTCGGGACACGCAAAAAAACTTTTTGACCAATAGTAAATGCACGAGGACGTCTATCCTGATCAGCATAAAATCGAGCACGATCTTGAGCTGTCTTGACATTTTCTTTGGCAATATGCAACATTTGGTTCATGTCTTGCAAAAAATTGCGTGTACTGTCTAATGTATCACGATGAATCGTGACATCAACTGGGGCACGTGGCTGAAAACCATACATCAACATAAAAGGACTATATCCAGTGGATGTATGTTTAGAGCTATTATAGGCAAATTCTAAGATAGGAAGGTATTGCTCCCACTTAGAAGGGGTTTTTGCTACATAAGCTCGAAGCATGTCCTCAATAATTTGATTAACTCGTTTAGTTTGTCCATCAGACTGAGGATGATCTGCGGAACTCATGCTCAACGTAGTTTCTAGTTTCTTAAAGACCTGAGTCCAAAAGTCACTAGTAAACTTGGAATCTCGATCACTAACAATATCCATCGGTAATCCATAAAAACGAAATAACTCATCAACAAATTGATAAGCCAACTGTCGAGCGGTTACCGTGGTTTTTGTAGGAATAAATCTAGCTAATTTTGTTAGCCTGTCAACGACAACCCATATGGCATCATGACCCCTCTGTGTACGAGGTAAACTAACAATAAAATCCATCGAGATACTTTCCCATTTATTGTTGGGAATATCTAAGGGATGTAAAAGACCAGTAGCTTTAAGTCGTTCCGACTTATTAATCTGACATTGTAAGCATTGAGTTACGTATTTATGCACGTCAGAGCGCATCTTAGGCCAGAAAAAAGTACACGAGATGAGAACGAGTGTGCGTTGTATTCCAGGATGACCAGCAGATGGTGCATCATGACATTCATGAAAAAATTTCTGTTTAACATTTGGTAAATCTGGAACACAGATCTTTCCACTACGGTAGAGCAAACCGTTTGTAATGTGAAAGGTCGCCTTCGAGGGTAGGGTGCTAGTATCGGCATCTAAACCAGATTCGGCTTTCGTCCAGTATTTTGAGAAATAACTGTCATCAAGGTATTTCCCTCGAAGGTGATCTAAAAGATCAGATTTTATTTCCGTGAAGCTAAGCATGTTAACTTCTTTAATGCGACTAAGAGCATCAGCAACGGTGTTCATAGAACCCTTGCGATATCGTATGGAAAAATCAAAATCTTGCATAAGGTCAGCCCAACGGCCTTTACGACCAACAAGATCGGGCTGGTCACAAAAATACTTTAATGATTGATGGTCTGTTGTAACCACAAATTTATTTCCATAGAGATAGTGCCTCCATGTTTTAAGTGCGTGTATCACCGCAAACAACTCTTTCTCTTGAACCGAATACCGAGATTGAGCAGCATCAAGCTTCTTACTTTCAAAAGCAATAGGGTGACCACCTTGATAAAGAACGGCACCAATAGCATAATCACTAGCATCGGTTTCAATTGAGAAAGGCTTAGAAGGGTCTGGTAATAGAAGAGTGGGAGCCTGACACACATGCTCCTTGAGTGTCTCAAATGATTTGTCAAGTTTTTCATTCCATGAAATTGGTTTGACAGACTTACGTGGATGACCTTTTAAAAGATCAGTTAATGGCGTAGTCAATTTGGAATAGTTACGAATTGATTTTCGTAAAAATCCAACAAACCCTAAGAATGATCTAAGTTCACGAATATTACGAGGAATGGGCCAAAGTTTAACCTTTTCAATACGAGAAGGTTCAATTTCAACGCCCTTTTCTGTAATTAAATGACCTAGGTACACAATAGATTTTTGGAAGAAGTCACATTTTGAATGTTTTGCATAGAAAGAGTTGTCACGCAACTTTCGCAAAACAAATCGAACATGTTGAACATGATCTTGCAAGGTACGGCTATATATCAAAATATCATCCAAGAAGACGACAACAAAATCACCGAGTTGATCTCGGAAAACATCATTCATCGCTTGTTGGAATGTGGCTGGAGCATTAGTCAACCCAAACGGCATGACTAAAAACTCATAATGGCCATAGCGCGTACGAAAAGCGGTTTTAGGAATATCATCCTCGGCGATGCGAATCTGATGATAACCAGTTCGTAAGTCAATTTTCGTAAAATATCGAGCCCCGTGCAAACGATCAATCAAATCATCGGCACGAGGTAATGGATATGCATTCTTAATTGTCATTTTATTCAAACGGCGATAATTGATACACATTCGCCACGAACCTTCCTTCTTCTTGACTAATAGAACTGGCGCACCCCAAGGTGATTTACTATACCTAATGTGGCCCATACTCAAGTATTCCTTAAGTTGTTTAGCGATCTCATCCTCTTCTAATCGACTAAGTCGGTAAGGTGGAATGCTCACAGGAGCAGCCCCAGGGATGAGTTCAATTTGATGGTCCACATTACGTTTAGGTGGTAAAGTAAGCGGTAATTCAGTAGGAAACACATCTTGAAAATCCTCTAAAATAGAGTCGAGTAATCGTTGCTCAAAATGTGGTAATTGTGTGGCGTCAATATTAAAATAATAAAATTGAACCGCAGGATCAATTACACACGAATAAATTAATGAACTAGAATACTCACTTAAAGATTTAGAAGACACAAGTGAATGAGAAGGAAGTTTGGAACATTGAATAAAATGTTTACAATTATTAAGTTCAAATGTGATTGAGTGATTAACCCAATCAATGGACAAAGAAGGGTTTTTATTAAAAAACCAAGGATATCCTAAAATGACATCTGCGGATTGTAATTTCATAACATGAAAGTCAAGCTTCTCCAAATAAGTATCTATTTGAATTGGCAGTTGACAAACAATGCCACTGATGTATTGAACGTTTCCATTTGCCATGTGAACTTGATAGATATGATCACTTGCGTTTATGTGGAGCTCCATTTGCTGCACAAAGTGATCATTAAGAAAATTGTGAGAACTACCAGAATCAAACAAGAAATGTGCTTGTGTTCCATTGATATATCCGACTGCTCGGAGTAAATCATTAGGTCCAAGTAAATGTGAAGGAAAAGTGCATTCACATAAACTTAAGTGATTGGTATGAACTTCAACAATATCAAAAGACTCACCTGTGTGACTCGTAGATTTGTCTTGAGGAGGGGTGTTCATTGACTTCCTCTCAAGACGACGACAGGTATCCTTTGTGTGGCCCCGCTTCTTGCAATATGCACAGAAGAGGTTCGGTTTCTTTGAGTCGCGGTCAAGAGTGTCACTGGATTGCTTACGTTTCCCAATGAACTTGACATTCGGAGTTTTGGCGAACTCAGGTTTATTGTGGTCTTTCTTGGAAGTCCTATGGTATCGCAGCACAATGTTGACGGCTTCCTCGAAAGTTGTGGGGTCCTTGTCATGGACAATCCAATGATAATCCCCATTGGGAATACCATTCAAAAAACAAGCGACAAACCATTTCTCACCCGTAAGTCCCGATTTTTGGATCTGGGTCCGAGCGTGATGCACATAATCCTCGAGAGAGGTAAATGGCTTACTAGACAATGTGAGCAAGTGTTGCGCTTGTTCGGTTTGAGAAGGTGGCTGCAAGAATTGTTTCTTAAAAACATCAACGAAACCTTCCCAAGTTGTGGGTAAGTTTTTTGCGGTCCTTAGGCCACGCCACCAAGTAGCAGCTCGGCCACCTAACTCACGACCGACATAACCAATTTTTACTGCATCGGGCTTGGGATGAAGCTCAAAGTGAGACTCCCAACGACCAAGCCAAGTGCTAATAGCCTCCTCGGTTCTTTCTTTCTTATCTCCCTTGAAAGGCGTGACTACGAAGGAAGGTTCACCTTCTTTCTTGGACTCAATAGTTAATTCTTGGAATTTCTTTTCCAATGCCATATTGGCCTGTCTCATTTCGGCCAATTGATTCAAGGTAGTAGTGAGCAATTGCTCAATAGTGATCTCAGCTTGTGTGCGAGATGCGGATTGGGGTTGAGAGGTCTCATTTGAAGAGATCGTTCCAACTGCGTTCAAAACTTGTTCCATGATGCACGCTGTGGGTATGCAATAAAATAAGGAGGTTCAGAAAATACACAAGCAAAATGAATGCTTGAAATTTTGATTGAAAGAACTTTATCCAAGAAAGTATCTCATGTCTTTACCCCTCTAGACATATGAGATGTAATTCGAGATCCGATAACTATGGTAACACTATGGTGTTTTAAAAACCATGGGGGAAAACATAGCTAAGATGTATTTCTCGGATCTCTATCTTGAGTAATCATGGCGGCTCCCCGAGGCTCAACCATGGTTCTTACATCAATGAAATTTCCTAGATAGCCTTATATTAATGCCAACCCATCATGTATTATATGGTCGAGAAAGTGTATTACGTGAAAAAACAAGTGCACTCACAAGTAATATTCTAGTCTTGCGAGCAATAAGCAAACGTGATGATAAAATGATCAAATAAGGCACTACTCATAAGAGTTAAGTAGTGACGAAAACAAGGGTAAAAAAAAAGAACCCATGTGTTACCTACGAAAAAAACAATGTCACAAATAAATGGGAAGTGCGAGGTATGCACATATACATCCCAATATGATTGTTATAACTTGCACAATTGTGACATAAGCCACAAATTGATACAAGTGATGACGGTGTTGTGCGCAAAGATGTAATACTCAAATCCATGAGTAAAACATCAATAAGGGAACTCATATGGTTTTACTCGTTTTCTAAGGCTTGATGATAAGAGTTAAACCTAGATGACCCGTTGAAAAAAAATCGTTCAACAAACCACTCCATACGAAAAAATAGTCTACACGTAAAGGTTACATTAAAATAAACGATGTAAATACTTTATACATGAAAAGGAAGTGGAAAAAGGAGAGTTAATTGTGGGCGGGTAAATAATAATTACTAGAAAATCATATAAGTGAAACAATACTTATGAAATTAAAATTTAATTAGAATAATCAACAATTAGGTGTATGGAATCAAACATGCCCTAAGATACGAAACCCTAGGGTAGTTGACATGCACCTCCTCAAGACCACCACATATCCCTAGAATCGGCCAAGTAATGGCTAATTAAAGAGGAAAGTGGCATATGTAAGCTACATATACCTTGTCAAGGCCACAACATCCCATAGAATCGGCCAATTGATGGCTAATTAAAAAGGAAAGTGGCATATGTAAGCTACATATACCTTGTCAAGGCCACAACATCCCATAGAATCGGCCAATTGATGGCTTAATAGAGAGTAGAGTGGCATAGGTAGGCAACATACACCTCGTCAAGGCCACATCATCCCTTAGAATCGGCCAAGTGATGGCTCAATAGAGGGGAAGAGTGGTATACTCAACATCATATGCAAAACGGCCATGAGATAAGCGTGTGCGATTAGAGCAAACACGCTCGACCCAATGCACAAGAATAATTATTATCGTAAGAGTTCAAGAGAGGAGAGAGTGGGATATATATCGCAATATGCAAAAGGCCATGAGTTGAGCGTGTGCGATTAGTGCAAACACGCTCGGCCCGATGCATAATAATAAGTAAAATCGTAGCGTAGTAGGAGGTAGAAAGAAAGAGAATAAAACGTAATACCAATTTGATTCGACCATAAAGAACGCATAATAGAAAAAGAGAAGAGATCAAAAAAGAAGAATACCGGGTTTAGAGTGTTGTTTTGATCCTGAGAAGAGCATGACGAGCCTTGTTAGATCCCCCTCGCTCACACGCAAAAAACATCAAAACAACAAAAAAATTGTTAGTAAGGCTCTGATACCACTGTTAAGAGTCTATTACTAATCAATAGACCAAATCAAGTAAAAAGGAAGAAAATAGATTGGATAGAAGAACCCGTTCCACCCGACCACCCCCGAGCTATGATCTAGACATAGCCAACCTACCACCGACGTCCCATACCGCCGGATATTAGGATGACTAATACCTTGGAAGAGATAAACACGATCGTCGAGACGAAAGCCTAGCCTGCACCACCGGTGTCTACGACAGCAGCCTTCCGACGTCATCCCTATGAGGGTAGCTAAGCCTCATATTTATACCTTTTCCTGGGCCCCTTGAATAGATGTGCCTTTCTAAAAGGCTCTCTATTCATTGGTTGTCTAAATCATGATAGTGCATGCACATATCATTCATTCTATCCAATCATTAGTCCCCTTTTTAATAATAGTGAACATACCCTTCACTAATGTAAATATTAGTGACCTACCCTCACCAACGTTATGTGTACATAACAACTCCGACGCTTGCCGATCCGTCGGTTCTCCCACGATGGCATCGATTTCCGCTGTGTCTGTGTCCCCTTGGCCTTCAGTCGATCCGACTCGTCCGGATCCATCTGTTGATCCGAGTCAGCTGTCTCCGACTCGTTCCAGCTCTTGTCCGAATCGGTACACTCCGTTTCGACTTCCGGCTTCAGGCCTCTCACCACATCGGACCACTTCCAAGTCTTGGCCTTCTCCATGCTTCCCTCGGCTTCTTCAGCCGGCGAACCGAAATCGATTTCTTCATTCGACTCCGCATCATGGTCAGTACCGTCGTGATGACCTCCGCACAGCATGCACTTCTCTTCCTGAGTGCACAACTCTTCTTCACAGCCGCTTGCTCCGACCTGTTCGGATGTGTCGACTTCCTTCGTCGACTCGGCTTCCTTCATCTTCTTGTCTCCTCTTCTTCCGGCTCTCCTCTTACCGACGTGTTCAACAGTTTTTTGGCCTTTGCCCGTTTAGGTAGAGACTTTGCCCTTGTTTCTCCCCCTCAAGTGCGGCACGTCGAGATGCTGAATACCAAGCATGTCGGTAAAGTGCTGCAACTTGTCCGATCCGAGCGGCTTGGTGAAGATGTCGGCAACTTGCCGATTCGTATGAACATACCGTAGGTCAACTTCACCGCTCAGGACCCGCTCACGCACGAAGTGGTAGTGCACCTCGATGTGCTTTGTGCGAGCATGGAACACAAGGTTCCTGGCGAGCTGCAGGCTGCTCATGTTATCGCAGTAAATCGGGATCGGGGTCGGTACCTCGATCCGCAAGTCTCGCAGCAGTCGCTAAAGCCAGATGGCTTCACAAGTGGCAACGGTAGCGGCCCGGTACTCAGCCTCAGTGCTTGACAAAGCCACTGTGGGCTGCTTCTTGCTGCTCCACGCAACGGCTGCGCTACCTATGGAGAACATGTATCCGGAAGTGGAGCGGTGATCAGACGCATCGCCGGCCTAGTCAGCATCTGTGTAACCGACAAGCTCTTCGGGTATACCTCGCCGGTATAGCAGTCCCCGGTCCTTAGTGTCGTTGACATACCGTAATATTCGTTGCGCGCACTGAAGGTGCTCCACGGTCGGCTTCTGCATGAACTGGCTTACCATGCCGACCGGATAGCTGATGTCGGGTCGGGTGATGGTTAAGTAGATCAGGCTTCCGACAACTTGTCGGAACCGTTTCTCATTGCAGGTCGGTCCGGAGTTGGGACGGAGCTTCTAGTTCCGGTCCAGGGGTGTGGAGACAGGTCGGCAATCCGTCATGCCGAATTTATACATCATATTAAGCACGTAATGTCGTTGTGAGAGCAATATGCCGTCGGGGGTCCGGATCACTTTGATCCCAAGAAAATAATGAAGGTTCCCCAGGTCCTTCATTTTGAATGCGTCCGACAACTGGGACTTGACGCGGTTGATTTCGGGAAGACCCGGTCCGGTGATGACTAAATCATCCACATACAAGAGTATACATACCGGACCGTCAGAGCCTTGCCGGATGAACAATGAAGAGTCCGACTTAGAGACAGCAAACCCCAGCTTACGCAACCGGTGTGTGATCTTCGCGTTCCAAGCTCGGGGGGCTTGCTTCAAGCCGTAAAGCGACTTCTTCAGTCGGCATACCGCCAATTTGTTCATCTCCGATTGAAACCCGGGGGGCTGAGTCATAAAGACTTCTTCTTCAAGCTCTCCTTGAAGGAAGGCGTTTTTCACATCCATCTAGTGAAGATGCCACCCCCTTGCCGCAACAACCGCCAATACCACACGAACCGTCGTCATCTTCGCCACAGGAGCGAAGGTCTCGTCGTAGTCTATTCCGTGGGTCTGCGCGTATCCCTTCGCCACTAACCGGGCTTTGTACCAATTAACAGAACCGTCGGCGTTGTACTTGACCTTGTACACCCACTTCCATCCGATCGATTTACAGTGACGGGGAGGATCAACTAGGTTCCAAGTTTCGTTGGCATCGAGTGCTCGCATTTCTTCGTTCATTGTGGCACGCCAATTTGCGTCCTTTGCCGCTTCTGCGTAGCTCTCCGGCTCACGCACTTCTGTCACCTTAGTCATGTACGCATAATGATGCGCCATGTATTCATTGTACCCGTACCGCACGACGGGATCCTTTTGACGGGTTGATCAACGCAACGCACTGTCACCTGATTTGAGGCCCTTCTCGGCTAGTTTGGTCTTCGTTGCCAAAGATCCGCCTTTCTCCTTTCCGGAGTCGGATACGCACCGATCCGACTCATCGTTGCCGGTTTCGAATTCCGGCATCTTCCTCTTCCCCTTCTCTTTGCGCGTGAACCGTTTCCTCGGTTCCTTGCGTGGGGAGAGCACGGTAGAGTCTCCACCACTTGCCGTCTCTTCATCCGACTGGTCCAACCGACTCAGTCGCTTGTTCGGTCCACTCAACCGTAACGATTCCGAACTCTCATCTTGAGTCCCGGCTTCATCATCCTCTGACAGGGCTGATTCAGGCTCATTGGCCTGATCTTCCGACATTGGGTCGGGATCGGAAGTCGGAGTCGGTACGGAGTACCAGGATGCCGATTCATCGAACTCGACATCCCGGCTAACTCGGACTTCCTTCGTCTGGGGATTATAACACTTATATCCCTTTTGCTCTTGAGCATAGCTGACTAGGATGCATTTTTCCGATTTTGCATCCAGCTTTCTCCGCTTCTGATCCAGTACATGCACGTACACTATGCTGCCGAATATCCGAAGGTGTCTTAAGTTCGGCTTGCGCTCGAAATACAGCTCATGAGCTGACACCTTGTCACCAATGCGGTTTTGTATGTAGATGGCCGTCTGGACCGCCTCTGCCCAGTAGAACCGGGGCATGCTCTTCTCCTCCAGCATTGTCCTTGCCGCTTCGACGAGTGTCTGGTTCTTCCTTTCGGCCACACCGTTTTGCTCCGGTGTGTATCTGCAGCTGAACTCTCGCTGAATTCCCTTATGCTGCAGATAACTAGTGAATTGGCCGGAAAAATATTCCTTTCCGCCATCCGACCGAAGGCACTTGATTTTCCTCTCTGATTCCCGTTCCACCATCTTCTGGAGGCTCCGGAAACAGTCGAAGACTTCGCTCTTCCGCTCAACAAGGTAGATCCAAGTATGTCGAGTATAGTCGTCGATGAAGGAGACGAAGTATCGACTCCCGCCAAGGCTTACACTTTGTGCCAGTCCCCACACATCCGAATGGATGAGATCGACCTTGTTACGGCTCCGGTTCCGTTCGGTGGGGAATGGAAGCCGATGTTGCTTCCCAAGTTGGCAGGCTTCACAAATTTCGGCTCTCCGGCCGCTGAACTTCGGCAAACCGAAAACGACTTGTTTCGTTTGCAGGTCTTGAAGCCTCCGGTAGTTGACGTGGCCTATCCGCTTGTGCCACAGGTCGATGTCCGACTCGACCTTCTGTTGTTTCGTGAACAGAGCGGTGCCAAAGTCATTGGTGTTGAGGATAAACATCCTCCCGTCTTTGCGCCCTTGCGCAATGACTTCGCCCTCATCCTCAATGAAGCACCCGAGGTGCGTAAACCGCACCTGCATCCCCTGGTCGACAATCTGATCGACGGACACCAGGTTCTTCATGATTGTCGGAACGTGTAATACGTTCATCAGCTTCCCTTTCTGTCTGACGTGGCTTAGAGGGACTTCTCCGACATGCACAATTCGATGAGGAGTGTCGTCTCCGGTTTCGACTACTCCTAGTTGATCCGGTTTCTCTAGAAAGGAGAACCACTCTTTGTGGCTCGTCATGTGGTTCGACGCGCCGGAATCAACATACCACACTTCCTCCTTTTTGGAAGTGGTCTTCTTCATTGAGTTTTCCTTGTGATTCATCACCAAGGTTGGCCCCTTACCGGCCTTTCCAGTTCTGGATCCTCCTGATCCATTTGCGTAGTGCGAGTTTTGCCGGCCATCCTTACCAGTCTTGGCGGATCCGGATTTGTCCGAATCGGCACGCTTTCTCCAACACTCGCTTTCCCTGTGGCCTTTTTTGCCACAGTACCAGCATTCCGTAGCGGATTTGTCTTGCCGGCCTCCTGCACCGCCTTGACTCCCCCTGCTTGTGGAAGTCCCGGAACTGCTGTCGGCACGCTCATAGTGCCTCCGTTCCTACTCTTGCCGGCCGCCTCCATTGCGTGCCGACCCACCTCTTCCACCACGCCCACGGAGCCGATCCGTTCCCGTGTACAACATTCAGCTGTCCGGGGATGCACTGGTAGATGCACCGGCGTGGTTCTCCTCTACAAGGAGCATCGTCTGTAAGTCGAAGAATGAGGGGGTATTCTCCCTTGTACACACCGCAATCCGGAACGCTCCGAACTTGGACGCTAGGCCTCCGAGACATACCTGCACCATCTCGTCTTCCTCTACGGTAACATTGATAGAGGCGAGGAGTCGCAGATCTCCTTTATCCGGCCCGTGTAGTCTGCCACGGACATGTTCTTCTGTCGAACATTGCTCAACTCCTGTCTGAGTTGCAGCTTCCGGGCAATGGTGCTTGCGGCGAAAACCTTTTTCAGGTTCCCCCAAGCATCCTTCGGTGTCTTGGCGTCACGGATGTGGCTGAGCAGCTGATCGCCGACACTGGACGCGAAGCAGTACATCACCCTGCTTGCCGCCTGTTCCCATACCGGGAAGTCCTTGTGTGTCGTGTCTAGCGCCGCATCATTCGCTCCTTCGACATAACTCCAGTACCCGTGTCCAAGCAGGTACTGGTGCATCTTGTAAGACCAGGATGCGTAGTTGCTCCTGTCGAGCTTCTCCACCGGGAGCGACGTAGCCATGCCTCTATCCATGTCTTCTACTGTGTCTGTTTTCGACCTGTTAGGGTTTTCTTCTCAAGAGTAAATGTCTGCAGCAGAGGTTCTCAACCCTCGCGCTCTGATACCATGTAAACGTAAGTGTTTGCGGAAGCGTAAAACAGAGAACAACACACACACACACACACACACACAGTGAGCGAGAGAGACAGAGAGAGCATAACACAATTTCAAAATTATATCAAGACTCTGTACACACACTGTGCTAAGTAGCACTATTTATACAAGTCCTTTTGGGACTGACAGAAGTACCATGTACTTCAATGCTCACACGAGCATCTGACACTTACTACGAGACTATAGCTACCTAGTAGTCTATCCTATACTAGGCTTCCGATTGGACTTCCAGTTACGGATTGCACCCGGCCTCCACTGCTTGCCGGTTCGGTTGCTCACCATAATACTGATTCGTTTCGCCCGATCCGTCTCGCTTACCGGCTCCGGCTTATTCAGCAGATCCGGCTCCGGTTGAGCTTGCCGCTCAACACAAATTTTAATTTCCTCCATTATGGATTAGTTTAATCCCATTTATGAGTCGATCTTCTTAGAAACCTTGCTTGATAGCATGATCCATGATAGTTGTTATCCATTGATGAGTTTTTGGTCTTGTCCATTTCAAGAACTTACTTGCCATTAAAGTTGCAACCATTACTTTGCCATTAGAAATATTTTTTGCCCCTCTATTAACATATTCGATAGATACACATGCCGTATATGGTTTTGCAATACTCAATGTCATAGACATTATACCATTATACATATAAAGCTTAGTATGTATTGTTCCATCTCTTTTGAATCAGTGAATTTGCCAATCATATCTTCATTTTTGCCCTTGAGTTTCTCCATGCTAACTTTGGTTGGAGTTTAAACATTTGTGTTTTCTTCTTCACTTGCATTCGATAGTATTGCCTCTTCTCCCTCCTCACCATTCTTCGATATTGATACAATGTTAAGGCTTTCCCATTTTTATTTTTGCAAGCTTGAAAAATTTGAGACGAACCTTGCATTCTTCATCAAACACATTGCATGGGAAAGTACGCATCTAATGTCCACCTACATGTGCACTAAAATATTTATACCCTACCTTGAGATTGACATCCTTCAACTTCTCCTATCGGGTGTTGAAGCATCATTTCCCTCTCATTACAAGCATGCACATACTTCATTTTGCAAATTTATCATTGTTTCTTGTAAAGTCATACACATGGTTGCAATTCTTTCAATGCACAAGGAACATGAGCTTCCATCGAAATGTTCCAGCACCTCTTCAACAACCTTTGATGCCCTTCCAGCCATTTTGGATGCTATATCAAATATTTATAAGCAATATATGACCCATTGGTGTCCCAATTTTACACTTGCCTTGTTATATATATTTTGCTTTCTTATGATGATTTTCAACCCGAGGCACTTGTGGGGAGAGCCTTTGAGGTCTTATTAATTTAGACATGCATATATGCAATGATTCCAAAAACTTTGAAATGGTATTGATATGACTTCCTCTGATAATAATGCTTGTGTGGAGTCACATTGGGTATTAAGTAGGACATTAACTCATCTAGTAGACAATTGTGGCCACCGCTTTCACCCAATATGAATGTTGCATATTCTTTTTGTTGATCATGGTGTGGGCAACTTCAATGATATGTTGATTCTTTCACTTTATTAATCCATTTAATTGCAATGTGTATCAACATGTGAATTGTTAGCATAATCCTATTTACTAGAGGCATGTCACATATTCATGAGAGAAGTATTCTCATTAGCTGTCATCAAAAGAGTATATGAATCACGTTTCCTAGTTGTTTTTTTACCCAAGAGAGTTTTGAAGTTGTGGAAGTGCATAAATAAATTTCCCTTTGCAAACATTAGGTATACCAATGTGTTCTAAGAGAAATCATTGATGAACGTGATAGTACCTACGTTGATAGTACCTACGTCCACCAAGTGTGTCATTTGCACGTGTCTAGGAGTCTATTCTTTACACTCTACTTTAGAAATATGTGGCAATGTCGCTTCCAAATTGGCATGCTTCACACACACCTTTGTCTATCCTCCTTTGAACTTTGGGAGTTGCTCATGACTCTTCGAGATTGACTTGACTATAACTTCTTTTTTTCAAAACAAAATATCCTTCCATTAGTTTAAAAAAAACTTCTCAGCTACAACATACAAAATAGATGGAAAGGAAATGACTATCCTTCCCAAGCCCGACTTGTGTAAGACAACGGCTAGCCATGGATCCTTCGTTTAACTGAGCTGGGGAAACAAATTTATATACATCTGAAGTAGAGGAAAACAAGCAACAAAATGGGGAGAAAACTTCCAGATTATCCTGCAATCTATCAATCGAAAGATAGGAATGCAACTCCAAAGCTTCTTAAAAGTTATTTTTTGTAGCAATCCATAATCCATATGTGTAGGAATATTATCATTTTCAGCTTTGAATGAACTCATCAATTCTGACGAAACAGAAGTAATGGTTTCTTGGACCAACATTATTTGAGCCTAAAACATCGGCACACACTATGCTTTCCGTAGAGATTGTGCAACTATTAGAGCCAATCTATCCCACAACTCCTCCATCCATCTCAAAATCTAATTTCATTTCAGTATGTACTACCAATTCTCTCAAAATGTCATCATATTAGGTAAGAGGAGGCCTTGCACAAACATTTGAGGATAGAGTTGTATAACATCCTCATTCTTAGACTTGACCATACATTTTGTAAGCCAATGTGTTCGATTTATTTATTTTATAACTCAATGTCGATACCCCTTTGCCCAAGTTTGCCAAGCATCTTAGATTTTACCATTGTGTCATTGAGAATAAAGATCCACTCTTCTTTTCTTCCAAATGCGACCAACCACCATTTGTCCTTGACCTAGGTCCTAAAATTACCCCTTTTATTGAAGCGAACTTGAACTAGATTTCTGTGATCGTGGGACCCTCGTGGGAACATACAAGACATTCTTGATACACTTCCAATGTTCATTGTTGTTGTTGTCAAATGGGATATCTTTGATGTGCTAAATCGAATGTGTGGTATCATCACCCATCTCCACAGTCAAGTTGCTCAAGTGCTTGTAGATAATGGAACTCATCATTGTGATTGGACACAATTGGGTTCACGAACCACATGCCATCATAATCATCATTATGAGAGTTGGTGGCATAAATAGTGACATTACTTTTCTAATTCTTATGAGAATCCATCATGATGTGACTAATCTTTTTGCAATATCATCATTTTGGTTTGTTTTGGCAGTTCTCTCCGATGTCTAAACACTTGCTTCTTATAGATTTCCTCTTACAATCCCACTCTCATATCATAATTGGGAGTTCACATGTTGTCCTCCTTTATTGTGTTACCCATTTTTCTTCTTCTCCTTTAGCTACAACCATCCGTGCCAAGGCTACCAAGGCAAATATCCATTGAATCCACCTCCATGATCCTCACATCGACTGAGACCAATGAATCATACAATGACTTGATTTTTAAGATGTCTTCATTGACCTACGTCCCTTTTGTTGAATGTCATCCAAATCTAGATGCAATTGAAGCTTGTGAGTGTTTGTCAATGGCAAAGGTCATACTTAGATTTTCCCGTATTTCTTTGGCATCTTCACATCCCTCGAATATCCAAGGATGTGGTTTTGTATATATGTTGTGAGGCAATAAATGGCATGTCTCACTTTTAGTTGTCATCCCAAACAGTTGTTGTCAACTATATTAAGCATCTTTTTGAGTTTTCTTTTGAAATACTCCTAATATCCTTGTTCGACAATGTATTGGTACATCTTCTATTTCCATGATATGAAGTTATTGCGATCAGACTCACTCTCGAATACCAAAAGAAAAATTAAGGAGCTTGATGTTAGTTCTCGCACAATAGAATATAAATCTATGTCTAGTATGTGTATGTGAGAGAGACATCAACACAAGTATACCAAAGACAAGTGTGTATAATAGTAGGAAATAAAAATATACAACAAAACGACTACTTTACAAGAGTGGAGAAGGTTGATTTAAAGTTTAAACAAACATTACCTTCTCACTTATCAATACTTTGTAACTACTATATTATTTGTCATTATAGATTTGGGTAGGATATACAATTTCTTTTACATTAACCACATCTAATAAGGGAGTTATGAACCACAAGAAATTGAACTTCTCAACAATATGTGACATTTGCTTTATAATGCCTCAATAAATTCCTCAATGAATGATTTCTTTTGGAACACTAATGTATGAAACATTGGGAGAGATGTGGTTGCTTGTGTTTGATGCACTAAATATGTTGCCCAAACGACAAAAGCATCTCCTTCCCGAACCAAGTTAACTAAACTCACCCATACATGTTAGAGCCTATCCTCTCTATAACATGTACAATTGCTTCCACGAGACTTATCTCACAATCTCTTAAATGTGAGATATGGCATAGGGACATCACCAAGGAGACTAATCAATTATGCATTATTTTTTGCCAAATAGAGTCACGGGTCTGTGATGATGACATAACCCCCTTTTAACCGAATAGATTCACGAGTCCCCCATATTATTGATTATGCTATACTTCATGGTCCACTGTTGATCATGATTTAAGCTTGTCTTACCTATATTTTCAACATTTATATATCCCTATTTGTTTTAAATTTGTCTATCAATAGAACATGCACTTTAGTATCTACATTCATTGTACCATTCTTGAACATTGAGGGTCACTTATTAATTCCCCACATGAAATATGAAAATGTTTCACTTTGGTCTCATAGTTCATACTAGAATTTTGAGGAAAAATAATTGCAAAGTGGATAAGTGCTTATTGGATGGTTCATTTTATAGTCATTACTTGCACAACACAATGTGATGCAATGCCTCTTATTTGTGAGTGTATTGATGAATTCTAAATTACCAAATAAGATAGGGGGATGCATGGAGAAGATTAATATTAAATCATAGAAAAACTTTGTCGATATTTGTAATTTTCCATACTTTTAGAATGCGACGTGGTCCTTATCACCCCCTATGAAACCGTAACTTTTTTCTTGGGACTATTCGGGATTTTTTCAAAGTACTCCAGGATATATTTTCAAAAAATGAAACATCTTGTGGTTTTGCGATTGAGGCACAAAAGGTTCTCTCTCGCATACGATCTTCCAGAAGAAAGGGGATTGGATGTAACACAAGGTTTTCTTTACAAACGGGATGGTCCGAAAGAAAGACTAGAAGGCAGGGGGGACAGTAAAAGCTTAGCAACAAAAATACCGTCAATGAAAGGCACGTGACACCAAGCGTATGCACATGGACACAGACAAACACACACACACGTTGTTGTTAGGGACCCACCTTTGGAAGAGAGAGAAAGAGAGAGAGAGAGAGATGAACATGTGCTATGGAAAGGAGTAAAAGAAAAGAAAGTATTGAAGAAAAGAAGGCATGGCATATGTTGACTTTTGGTGTTCTATTCTTCGTTGACTAATGGGTCATCTGTATGTGTGTGTGTGTGTGTGTGTGTGTGTGTGTGTGTGTGTGTGTGTGTGTCTCTCTCTCTCTCTCTCTCTCTCTCTCTTTCCTTTTTATACAAATGGTAAGGCCACATACCACAAATTCATTCATTCCTTCATCTTCTTCATAGCTCTATTGAGGTTAGTGCTCAATATTATCAACTAGTGCTCAATCATATGGACTCTTCCCTTCTTTATACATATGTACTTTGGTTTGCTTGATTTTGACATGACACTTCATTGGGCAGCTTCCATCACTAATCAGTGCCATATGTTTCTTAAATTTTATATTTAAGTGGATTTGCCTTGCCTGAATCATGTATTTTAATTTTACACAATTCACCAGTAAATCGAATCTCGAGCGTCCGCATAATCATTCATTAGCTTGACCTAAGATATTTATTTGCTGAGTAAATTTCATGAGAAAACATACAGATTCAAATTTGTGGTTTACTTATAGGCAATTTTAATATATATAGGGAACTTAACTTCTTAATTGTGATGAATTAGGACTAAATGGCGTCATGGTACATGGCTATGAACTGAGCTAATTCGATCAGAGGGACGGTGATGATGATGGACTCAACACAAGAGCCATCATCATGGGCAATGCCAGTAGACTCGGAGAACAAGGCGAAAAAGATCAGATTGTGGTCATTCGAGAAGCCGCACATGAGGGCATTCCACCTTGCATGGCTATCATTCTTCATATGTTTCGTGTCCAGCTTCGCGGCGGCTCCATTGCTACCCATCATAAGAGACAATCTAGACCTAACCAAGAAAGACATCGGCAATGCGGGCATAGCCTCGGTCACTGGAGCCATCATGTCTCGAATCATCATGGGGGCATTATGTGATTTGATTGGACCTCGCTATGCTTGTGCATCATTGGTCATGCTTACGGCCCCGGCAATCTTTTGCATGGCCACGGTGTCCACCACAGTCGGCTTCATCTTGTCGCGTTTCTTCATCGGGTTTTCCCTAGCCACTTTCGTGTCTTGCCAGTTCTGGATGAGCACCATGTTCTCGGCATCTATAGTCGGCACGGCCAATGGTATCACCGCGGGTTGGGGTAACCTTGGTGGTGGTTTCACCCAACTCATTATGCCTCTAATCTTCGAGCTCATTAATGGTCCTTTGAGATCTCCGAGCTTCACCGCATGGCGCCTCGCCTTCTTCGTCCCCGGCACTATGCACATCCTCATCGGTCTCTTTGTCCTCTTCTTCGCCCAAGACTTGCCTGATGGGAATGTGAAGGAACTCAAGGCCAAAGGTCTCAAAGTCAAGGACAACTTCTCAAAGGTATCCATGGACATGAAGATCCAGCCCCTCTCTTCTTCTTCTTCTTCTTTTGCAAAGCTTTTTTCAAGAACCCAAAAAATCAACTTTGTTTTTTGTCTCCATGTGAAACAAATGTATGCTTGTGTAGTATGTGTCTTCATGTACTTGCTATATCTAATAATGTTGTCTTCCCTTTACTATTTAATTTTCCTAGGTGGTGATTAATGCTGTTACCAACTATAGGACATGGGTACTTGCCCTAGCATATGGGTATTGCTTTGGTGTCGAGCTCACCGTGGACAACATCATAGCACAATACTTCTATGACAAATTCAACCTCAACTTGCACACGGCTGGCATTATCGGCTCGGCGTTCGGTCTCGCCAATATCGTCACTCGACCATTCGGAGGTGTATTGTCGGATTGGATAGCTCGTCCATACGGCATGCGTGGCCGATTATGGACACTCTGGCTTATTCAAACAATGGGTGGTGTGTTTTGCATAGCACTGGGATTGGTTGGAAATTTGGGAGGAGCCATCATAGCCATGATTCTTTTCTCCTGCTTTACTGAAGCTGCATGTGGGGCTACATTTGGGATCATACCATTTGTATCACATAGGTTTGATGCACATACATATTGGGACCTTACAATATTGCTATCATCAAATTAGAGATTTCTGTTATTTACATATAGATAGATAGATAGATAGATAGATAGATATGTGTGTGTGTGCATAATATTAACACCATTAGAGATTTTGTTGTGATAGTATAAAATTGATGATTTTGTCGTATTTCGATGGCTTGTAGATCATTAGGTGTTATCTCTGGAATTACCGGTGCGGGAGGCAACTTTGGCTCGATGGTCACTCAACTCATCTTCTTCACTAGTTCGACCAAGTCCACCGAAACTGGCATTGTGCAAATGGGCATTATGATTGTATGTTGCACATTGCCTCTTCTTTTAATTTACTTCCCACAATGGGGTGGGATGGTCTGCCCACCAAAACATGCAGCTGAAGAGGTATACTATATCAAGGAATGGTCTCCTGCTGAGCAAGAACTAGGGAAGCACCATGCTAGCTTGAAATTCGCCGATAACACTAAAGGTGAACGAGGTAAACGTGTGGCCTCGGCATCAAGTCCAGTGTCACAAACACCTTAAAATGTCTTAATTTTGGACATGTATTTCTAACACATCTGAGGATGTGATGGGAACTTTGCGATATTGTCAAAAGGACATGATATAAGATTTGCCACATATTTTAATCGCCTTCTCCATCACCATGAAACCTAAATAACAATGTCTTGATTCTCTTCTTTCGTGATTCCAAGGTATGATCAAGTTTTTGTAACCATCATAACAAGCAAAATTATGAACTTTCATAGTGTTCAACATCCTTTATGAGATGGTTAACTGTAAACCTTGGTTGGCTATAATTAACTACTATGGGTGTTGAGCGTAGTCCTTTGCAATGGGGAAAGGTGACTAATAAGAGTATCTCTAATCAATCCACTCTGCAGCCTATGTAGAAGATTATACATATCCTCCAAGGTTTTGGTTCACCATATAAAAGTTGTGCAAGTGTTTCATTATTAAACCTACAACTAAAATTCCCCACACATAAGTTTAGTATGTTAAAACTTTTGGCACTTTTGCTGAATGAACGTTGCTCTTTACTTCAAATTCAAAAGGTCCAACATAAAGAATACAGGGATTATGTTAACTATGGTCATCATATTCACATATTTTACTTTGCATTTCCTTTATCAAAAGGTTAATGTAACATCTTGATGCCTGATCAAAACTTTTACAAGCATCCTGCCAATTATAGAATATATATTTACTGCACTCGTTAAAAAGGTTCCTTCCCAGAACAAATTTTGAAATACAGATCTATCCCATCCTGATAGATTGATCATGAATGTCTTCATTGAAGACAGGTTAATAGATGTAGGGATATAGGACCAAAATAATGTATTGGTTGCCATGGCTGCAATAAAAAATCTCATGAATGCATAAATGGACTGTTTTAGTCAAGTTATGGATATCAGAGCTGGATCCACCCTTTCTCGCACGTGAGTTGAAACATAAGAATTGTGTATACGGTAGTCTTTCTACCAGTAATAAAGATGTATTACAACTCAGTCTCCAAACTATTTAAACAAATTTTTATGACTTAATTCCAAGAATTCTTCTCAAAATGAGTCATACAACTGAGTATTCAACCAATGCAAATATTTCTTCTAATGATTAATCCCAAGAATCTTGAAGGCTCATCCCACTAGGCATGCACAATGTCTTTTGGCAAGTGAAAGAGTATTTGCTTTTTGCTGATACTTCTATATTTGCTTTTTGCAAGTATGATATACAGTACAGGTTGGGTTAATTCAATCTTACTGTTCTGATAAATAAATAATGTCCCTACTCCTCAAATTTCCAAGGTGTTCCAAGTCAAATATACAAGAAGCTATATGAATTGAGCTTGCATGAACATAATACTTATTTGAATTCACACGTCAAGCTCTTTGTAAAGCTTTGACACCAATGATGAAACCTAAAGCAAGAGCACCCAATCCCAGCATAGTTTTGAACTGCTCAGTTGTGATACCAAAGAGATCGTCATATCGCCAGGAGTTTCTTTGATTTCGAGATTGTTTATCACTAAAAAAATCATGGAGACGAGCATTAACCATATCCAGTTGCTGCCTCAACTGCTGCTGACCCCTACCAAGACCCTTTACCTGTACTCAACAGCAAGAGAAATCAGAAGCTCATGCATTGAGAAAATATTAAAACAATCACACACACAGAAATGCATGTGTAATACCTCCTCATAAAGCAAAGGATCTGCTACATCTGGAGAGTTGCCATTGCCAGAGACCAGTTGAGATGAAATGCTTTGCTGAGAAATGCAGCGGGCTAGGGTGTTCTTTTGTGCTACATAACTGTTCTGAGAGGATGAAATGTCAATAAAGACGGAATCCAGCTTACTCTCAACATTACCAAGTCTCGATGATATTTCCTCTAGCCGTTCATTCACAGATGACAGTTTCTCTAGAAGATGCACAGATCCCTACTCAAAAGCAGAAGGACAGATAAATATTTGAAAGAAAAACAAACCAATTAACTTTAATAGAAATACCTCATAACCAGCCGGTGAATTCAGCTGCCTTTCATCATCATAATTTCCATTTGATACTACTAGAGACATCTGCTTTTTAGCAAACGTCCGCCGATTGTGTTGTGAACGACTTTCCCCAGTTGGCACGCTATAACAATGACATAAAGTTGGTATGTTTTCACAATATGATAACCAATGAGCTGTAATCATGCAATTCAAACATATATACATCTTTGATCACATACCTCAAAGATACATCTTTGCTTTCATTTTGCTCCCACTGCAAACTGAGCACATAGTTTCCTTAACAATGTCCCAAAGAAATTTGACAACCACTGACTACTCATGCATCTTGTAATCTATGTATAATCATAAGACATTAAAACTTGGGTAAAACACCAAAAGAACCCTAAACTTGTGTATGATTTAGCACCCTTGGGTTTTCAAAAAGTCACCATATTACCCTATGTCGCAGTGAGCTTTGTATTCCAAGGGATATGCAGGTAAATTTTTAAGACTTAGGACTATTCTCATCACTACCCAACAAGTTCAGGGTATTTTGGTGTTCTGCCTTCAATACTTCCACATGCGTGCGCAGTGAGAGACACTGAATTGAGATACCTTTTGCTATACACAGTTTGGCAAACGCCTTTCTTGTTAATTGTCAAAGACTTAGATAGTGGCGTGGTTGGAGGTCGTGGACTCAATACATCTTCATGAAGACTCAGCTTTGTTTTCAAGTCCTCTGAAGGTCCCTGGAGAGAAAATACAGTTGATCAAATTTCAATTTGTATAATATTTTTAAAAATTAGGAACATATTGTCCACAGTTTTACCACTAGGCCTGAAATCAGCTTTTCCCGCTGAATTTGTTCTATATATGAATGAGGTATATAGGAACCATCAAGACCTAAAGTTTTGCCAGCTTCAGCAACCAAATTTCTTTCTTTTCCCTGAACCTGTATGGCAAGAGTTTGCAATCAACCACTTAAAAAAATATCAATGTAGCTTGTAAGCATCCCGTAGATAATACCTGTACGTAATTTCGTTGCAGCTGTTCCAGCTTATCAATTTTGATGCATAACTTCTCATCAGAGAAAACATGACTTGATCTTTTCAATATGGTGGTTATGGTATAACCGAGAGCCATCAAACCCCCCAGCAGTCGGACACTCACTTCAAACGTTATTCTGGGGGATATTAAGAATGGACCATCCACGACAATTTCCTGTCCCAAGATTGGTAAATGCAGATTACAAACCAAAAAGATGTACCAAAGGATAATTAAAAACATAAAAATATATATTCTTCTGCAAATAGCAAACAGATTACCTCAAACATAAGACTATATTTTCCATCACGATTGCGCATACGCAGGTATGACTGGCAAGTCTCTGGATCTTCACCGGGGGGCAAGAGATAGATATCATATGTCTCTTCATTCAACTCTGCATGGTTAGGAGAGAGAACCAGCCTTATTTTCTCTTCTGATACAGCTTGAGCAGACTAACAGTGACAAGAACACTATCTCAGTAAGAAAGCAACAATTCCAATTTACCAAAACACAATAAACTCAGGTTTTCAACTTGCCTTCAAAATGTAAGTCGGGTTTTGGAAGCCAGAAAAAGGGTTAAATTTGTTAATGATTTTTATGTGCGCAGTTCCAAGATCAGGCTCAATGAAAGCTTTGTACATGGGATAAACCTATAAATAACAAAAAGATATGAAAAAATATGTTGTATCACCATGTTAATGTCTCCTCAGCATCACATTAATGTGCACATCACCATGCTGGTATTGCAAATGAGGCATTTGGAAAGGTGAAGGTTCATTTGTTAGCCACCAATTTAACTGATTAAAAAGAATATTCCACCTTTTATGTTCGATATCTCTATAATTTAGTAGTATCTCCATTATACTATGGGGAATTTCACTTTTTAAGGCAAACTTCTTCTTATTTTTATGGTACCTCCAGAAATCATTGCCTTAAAATCAGCCCAGATGCATCTTTTATTTAAGAGGATAGTTTCATGACTTAACTAGGTATTCAAATATGTAGTTTCTACTTTCCTACACAAGTGAAACAACTGGATAATTGATTTAAGCACAACGTTGCTGACATGAGAGATCTACCTCTACAAGTAGTTAGATATTTTGTGAGGAACTAGTAATGGGCTCTTGGATATAGAAGATGAGGATCAAATTTGAACCTCAAAAGGGGCAATTTCAGTGTTGGTGGGATTGACAAGATGCTTATTTAGACTCTTCTTCCACCTGATTAAGACGGGATCCAAGAATGTTAATTACAATTTCTTAGATGGGGATCCTACTCTAACAACACCTTGATACTCTCTAGTACTATAATTGTATATTTTCTACCAGCTTGCTTTCATTCTCCACATTGAATACACAATAATCTAAGATTAATATATAAATGCAAAGATCTGCAGAATAGTAGCAACACCTACCGTCTCTGATATTTGATGGATGATCTCTTCAGGTTCTTGACCAGCCCGATTGATGTCCCGTAATACCCTTTTCACAAGATCAAAATGCACACCTCCTTTGACAGCTACACGTAAATCCAGAAACGGACGAAGCTTCTCATTGAGTGCATAAATCCCTTCAATGACCACAATTCTTGAAGGTGGTACTTTCAGGCATCTATAGAAGAAAAGAACATAAGAAAAAAGAAGAAAATTGAATGCAGTCACACCAGCATTAGAAACACTCCGAACCTGTAACCCACTCTGCGACTGAGCTTGAAATCATATATTGGGATTTCTACATCTTTACCAGCTTTCAACTCATTTATGTTTTGAAGCAGCAGGTCATAGTCAGTCAATCTTGGATCTGTGGGGAAAGATACATTCCATCACTGTCATTATCAAGCGACAATAAGTTGCATTTAATGCAGCAAACCACATAAGTATTTTGAAGTATGCTTATTCTGTTCTGTCCTTGCCACTTGGTATTGCTCAATTCTCATTCACACAAATATTTAGGATGTAAACTGCCTTCATCCTAGAATCTCACATCATATAGACACTCAATTTGTGACCAGTCATCACATTCATGTTCCCAGGACTCCATGAGAGGAGCTATACAGGCCCGATATACTATGGGATATGAGGCATTATGTTGGAGACAGAGAAGATGTCTTCATGGTTCCAAGAGCCATGGGTCTATTCGATACTCTTGTTAAACCTATAATTCTTTCGACAGTGCACAATTGGGAGCCTAGTTTGGCTCTCACTGCCAATCTGGAGGCATCTCTAATGCTTGGAGATTTGCAGAGACGCCTTCATGTGGGCAAACCTTCATGCATCAGAGGCATCATTATACATAATGGGCTGCCACATTCTACATTGTCATCTCTCATTCTTTGCAGTTTGCTAAATATGCTAATGAAGGGAAGTATTTGTCATCAAAGAGCCAATTACAGCATTGCCAAGATAACTGAAATCAGCTCACTGGCTATTACAAGAATTATGGTGCAATCTTTTGCATGAGATTTAGCTTCATGAGGAAAAGGATTTAGATGTTACTTCTCTTCCTGCCAATTCACACACACTTTTCTTGATTCAATGCAAGCTACGATCACTCTCCCTAAATCAATGCATTGAGTAGGTAGAAAACGAAACCTACCTATACATAATAATAATAAAGTTTACTCTTGGCGAAAACTTCAAGCACCATATTTGCAAGATCCAAAAAATTTGTGATTGTGGGGCTGCATGTCAAGCTAATTTAGATTATACAAATCTCCCCACCTTTAGCTCTTCTTGCTATAAGTCAATCAAGGGCTGCACAGATAGAGTCTTGATCATAATATTCAATCACATAGCAGCAATTTGTCGTCCACATACGCCACTATTATCTATACCACGGTCTAATCGCCCTTATTGTCAACAAATTCGGGAAACTATCACCAGGCACCAAAAGATGCCAAATTCCCCCACTCCGGGGGCCTCTCCACCTTGGATAGGCCGATGTGTGAGAAAACTATTATGAACAGTTGTAAGATGCCAAAGAGGCTAGCTGCAGCTGAACAATAAACTAAAACAAGAACTATACTTCTTCCTGAGGCTCAAAGCCATCAAATACTTATGAGTGTGGGTTTTGTAACCCATGCATTTATGAGAGCAGATAAAATATTCCTAGGTACATAATGAGTTAATATGGTAGAGGACTGGAGAGAAAAGAACATATGCATTAAATGATGTAATGAAGTAGTGGTACGTTCAAAAGTCAAGTGTAAAAATGGTGGACTAAAGTAAATCTAGAGAGAGATTGCAGAAAGGAGAGATGAGCTCTAGGGCTGTCACCCTCCAACAAGATGTTGGTGATATTTCAAAGGCAGACGTTTCAGCCCATCAAAACTCAGGATATTAAAGGCCTACCTAAAAAGAATATCTTGTACCTTAGGCAGTTTTACTAATTTAGTTATATTTATCTTGGTTTATTGTTCTCATAGACGAGACATCATTTTACGATGCATTGACTGCACTCTTTACAGTTTTTCCGTCTTCCTTATCAATAGTACAAGAGACTCAAAAGTAGGAATGGAATTGATATAGCAATTGTATTTACAAACTTCAAAGGTCTACTAAGAGAAAAGGAGCAAAGATAATTCCCTTTCTGCAAGGATATTGTCAACAGCTGCCAGCTTATCCCTTAACCAGGCAAAGCAATAATTTTTCCAGTAATAGATTCACCTTCATGAATCCTTAAATCCTTGCATTTGGAAGTGAATCAGCCTTTAATCCGATGGCCATCATACCTTGAGTACAAAGCATCCCAGAGCTCTTTAGATATCTTCTTTGATCCAAACTGAGCAGCTACCTTCAGAGATGTAGCAGAGCTCATAAGGTAGTATAAGCATGTGGATCCTTCACCTCCCGTGCCTCTTGCACAGAAGTGGGTTCTTATCTTCAGGTTCATTCCAACAGGCTTGAAGCAACGAGGCTTCTCTTATAAACAATTTCTTTTGCATATAAGGCAGCAACTGCAAGCCCTCAAGATATTTTGGATCATATTTTTCCAGATGACTTGTTGTCTCGTCCAACAAGCTTAGCTAAGATGTTCCGCCAGAATCCTATGTCAATTTACCTATTGTCCCTTGCTACACATTAACCATCCCATATTGCATAGAATACATTGCCTCAAGATTGCCTAAAATATAGGGAAACCCAACTTTATGATAGAAACCATCTCACCTTCAGATTATGCTCTTCCCATACATGCAAATTACTGCAAGTTTTAACTATTGGCCTCTAAACCAACATGAGCAATAGTAGCAATGTATAAAAAATGAAACGCTACTCAAACTCAAGAACTTGAGAGTTAAATCAAATTGGGAAAATCTTAAAGGAAGAATAGTAGTTAAATAACGCCCATATACTTTACTTGAACACCTCAAATGCCACATTAGAATATGTAGAAGTTATTATCGAGCTATTTCATTATTGAAAAATGTATATATAGGCAACGAGACACAGCATTGGTTTGTCATTCGTTTGTTAAAATACAAATATTGAACAAATGCTGCTGCACAATAAGATATAAACATATAGGGGGTGACTGCCTAACAGTTAATCAAAGACAGACAGTTTATTACAATTCTAAACGTCATGACAAACATGTTACCATCATAGTTCTCATCGATGAGTCGGCTCGAATCATTGTAGTTGTCCATAGATATAGTCGCAATTCCAGGCATGAATCCAATTAGCTTTTCACAAAACACAGTCTTTCCAGCTCCGGAAGCACCAGCCAAACCCACGAAAATCACACCATCCATCTTTTGAGCCAGGAGTTGGCAAGCACGAACAAATATATATAACCCTTTTTCAAAAGAAAGAGACTCTTCAATTGGCAGAATCTCATATCGATCGTGCTCTTTTCTTTTGACTAATTGCAGTTGATTTTTGAGGAGTCCAGCCTTTCGACCATTTGGCGAGACAAGACTTTTCATTTTAGTGTCCATTAGATGAAATCAAGTTAGCACAATCCAAGATTTTACATCTGGCATAAAATAAAGGTGTCCATTAGCATCAAGTCTATTGACACATCGCGGACATAGACCATCTCCATTGAAATGTACAGTGGTTTCAAATGTCACTATTAACATATAGCAGAAAAAAAAATAGCATCACATCAATTTAGTCTTTTTATTCAGATTTTCATCAGTAGAAAACTCCTGTAGTAGACACTAAAGTTTCTAGGAAAGCGAAATATATGAAGGGAAGGGAAAGATCTCTCTATAAACTATCAAGAACTAATCACAGAAAGAACATCTTGACATCAAGATAGTACTTTCACTCGAAATTTCTCATGGTTGTGAGTTGACAGCAGTATTGCAAAGAAAAAGAAGGTATAAATGGAAGTATTCTCTATAAACTATAAGACACTGAGCAAAGCGTAGAAAAAAAACCATTCCAATCTATAAGTAATCCACAGGAATCTCTATCTACACTATCTGAAACTGATCTTATATAGAAAGAAACATTCCAATCCATAAGTAAGCCTCAGGCTTCTCTCTGCAGACTATACAAGACTGAGCATATATAGAAATTACAATTCCAACCTATAGGCAAGCAATCGGGTTCTCCTCTCTCTCTCTCTCTCTCTCTCTCTCTCTATCATCTCTCAAAAGACAGAGCAATACAAAAGAAGAATTGGAACCTGTAAGTAGTCAGCCCACAGCTCTCTATCCACTAATAAAAAACTGAGCTCAGAAAGAAAAAGTTTCAAGCTATTAGTAATCACTGACATCTCTGTCACACACACACACAGACACTCACATTCACATTCGCACACACTACCATCAAAAGATTGAGCAATGTAGAAAGGATGTGAAAAGTGAAGGAAAAGGAAAAGAGAACCTTTCCTTTTTATGTGTGGGGACAAGATAAATCATCACTCATTCGTACATAAATCCATTATTCTCGCACTCACCAAATCCTTTCTCACAATGATTCTGATGGAAGAATAATGTGCTGAAGAGTGAGTCCACCGATCATGTAACAGAACAGAGCACTTACATTCATGAATAGAATCCATGGATTTTGATCATTCAGAATTTTTTTTCAGGATGTCTGCAATTCGATTTAGAATTCAAAGATATGAATACCTTATTAAGTTTCTGTCATCTTTCTCTTCAGTCTCTCTGTACAGGTTTCTTCAGCGACTTTTTTCTTCATCTTCTGTGATCTTTCTTTGTCTGCTGCATCTATAAAGGTTTCAAGTTCGTAGTCTTTGCTCTCTGGCTTCTCCTTCTGATGTCTTTTATCTTTTGCTTCTGTGAGGTTTTGATCAACTGCAAGAATTCTTCGACCGATCTTTTCTCTTCTAAATACTTCAGGCTGCGATCTTTTCCTTTACCCTTCAGCTAATTCTTTGAAGAAACAGGAAGGAAGTCATCTTCTTCTCCAATCCTGATCTGCGGTCATCATCATCAACATTGGCATGAAGCAGCCATGATTGGATGTAGACGAACCGTGTGATCTCTCTGATTCTTCTACGTATTCTTTTAGCTTTTGATCCCTGCAAGGTTTCAAGGAGATGCAGACGAGATCATGACCATCATCATCATACAATATCCTGCTAAGATTTGATTCCTTGACATGTCTGTCCTCTGTGTTTTCCTGTCTATTCCTTCCTCTCTGCTGCCCTGCAAAAAGCTTCGAAGGGTTTTAAGAAATTCTCAGGACATACCCTCCTCATTAATCCTACCATCACCATCGCCATCACCATCACCATCACCATCATCACAACCCACCCCGTCCATAGAGCTCCTCCATACTGGGCTTTGCTCGGAATCGGCAACAAAGTCTCGTTCGATTCCCTATAGCCAAGATCCCGTTCGATTCCCTATAGCCAACCGAGTTCGATTTGATTCCCTAGCCAAATCAAACCGCGAAACCAAGGCTCGATGATTTAACCTGATTATTGTTTCATTCGGTTCGGTTCAATTCGATTCAACTTTAGTTCGGTTTGCTGGGCAGGGGGAGCGGGGGAGGGGGGGGGGGGGGGGGGGGGGGAGTTGTTGAAGGGTCTGGTATGAGCCTCTCGCATCTTAATAAAAATGACGAAAACTTGAAAGTGAATTGTTAGGGTTTTAAGTTAGAAACTTCATAATACATATCACATCGTGTATGAAGTTTAATCCGATTCAATTTCGGTTCAAGTTTAGTTCGATTTGGGATTTCGATTGGTGTTGCGGGCGGGGGAGGGTTGTTGAAAGGATCTGGTATGAGCCTCTTGCATCTTAATAACGGTTTATCCAGCTTCATCAAACCGTTCCTCAACTACTTCACAAACACTTATGGAAACATTTTTGTTGAATATTATCAATTAAACTTCATACACGATGTGATATGTATTATGAAGCTTCTAACTTTAAACCCTAACAATTCACTTTCAAGTTTTCGTCATTTTTATTTTAGTTTAAGAAATATATACATATATATATACCCTTTTGAAAAATAAGTGTATTGTAGCACACAAGTTGAGTTCGACCCAAAACTGAACCACAAAACTACACCTTAAATTGCTTGACGGCTTAGTGGATCTCTTGGACCGTTTGGTTCGAGTCGAAGAATAACAATTGGGTTTGGATAGTTTTCGGTTTAAAGGTTTAATTTATTTCTTAAAATGAACTGTTTGGTTTGAAAGATTTGAGTTTGAGACTTCGGAACCCAACATAATTGTTTGTCAATTACTTAGGCATTTTTTAGATTTGTTAATTATGAAGGATCTCAACACACTAACTTTAGTAGTAAGTTAGTAACATCATAGGGTGCCCTAGCTTCAAGGGAATCCCATCATTGTTATTTAATTCATAATTGGCACCACTGCCTATTTCTTCTTCAAGCACCAATGTCATCAGTGTTAGCATGGTCTGCCATCGGTGCTTGCATGGAACTATTATATACCTATGCCCATGGCGTGATTTTTTTTATTAATTTGTGAACCTATTGTGTTGAATTTGAGAGAGAGAGCATGATCGATGGCACAAATAAAATAACAATTGTGACACAAGAATAGTTGGTGTTGCTTGAGATCCATAGATGGTGTTCAACAGAAGCGCCTATTGAATTTATACATCTATCAACCTTTCTAAATTGTTCATGAGATGAGTGTCAATGTGTAAATATCGTGGTGATTAAGGTGGGGCTTTTGTTCAATCATTTTAAAGATATTATTGGGCCTTCAAGGTTGATAATCTCCCTTGCTTCTTTCTTTTCTACCCTCAAGAATATCATGCATGAAAATTTTAGTATTCGTCCAAATACCTTCACATTATTCTATCATTATGTGAACCCAACCTTTTTTTGTTGGAGTATCATAATGTTCGACTTTCAAAGTTTTTAAGATAAGCACCATAAAGAGAAATAAATAGCTTAAAATGTAAATGTTCCGTTTTGGTTATTAGTATCAATCACTTAAACACCAAAAGGGGAGCATAATTTCTAACACTCAGAACATCAAAGAAGGTGACCTGATCTCTATCCATAAACAATCAAGTAATGTAATCTATTCTTGAATGATCAAAGCATCTAAAGGCAGTTGTAAAATTATAAATGATTGCAACTATTTTCAACATGTAAAGTTTTGATTGTCCTACCTACACCTTCGGTATTGGTTTAAAGTATGTAGATGATATGTAAAGATTGTGTTCACACTTACCATCATTTTGGTGCATGTACTCACTCTCTCCTCTTTTCAAAAAGGTGGTGCTTGTGGGCCATAAGTGGGATGATGATGCTAAGTTTTTGAAAAATAACTATTACAAGCTAAGAATGCATCATGGACACCTTTCCTTCATGAAATTTATATTTGTTTCCTATTTCCATGCATTCAAAATAATGATCATGTGGAAGTCATGAAGTCCCATTTGAATTATTTATGACGTGGATTATAAATTGTGGTTGGATTTAGAGGGTCTCATAGTGTTTTAATGATTTCATGAAGTTGACATTGTGGGAACATAACACTTGTGTGAATTTTAAACCTTAGTTATCATCGTGTAAAAAAAGTCGAGGCAAATAGAAGACCTCTTCGATAGAACAAGGTAAGAAGGAGAAAGTAAATTTAGGCAATGCCACCATGGATACATACAATGGAGAGATTTGATGAAGTTTTGAAGTTGAGTTTGGGAAGAGGAAGCAGTTAACATAAGTTTTGATTGAAACACATGTGATTTAGTCTATGATATATATAGAACTCAGATGAACTAATTTAAGACTGAATAATGCAATATATGCATGAGCCACACATCAAGGGGTTTATCATTCTTATTGTGTAGCATAGAAGGCAAAAGAAAGTTATACTTAAATCATTCCTATTGTTCTTGCTTATAAGTTATATCTATAGGCTATGACATATAAATGACCAACACTTTCAATTTTTTTTAATGTTAATAAGCCTTCGTGAGCAATACATAAGTACATAAAGAAATCATTGATATTATTAGATAAGCTACTTTTAGTACTCACTTTCATCCTCATTTGTATGCACAATGTGTAGTGTCAATTATCTCAATATGTTAACCTTATTGTTGATATATTTGAATAAACAACTATGTTATATGTCAACTTGTGGAAATAACAAAGGAATCACATGATCACAAAAAAAAGTATACAATGAATGGAGAAGAAGTGAATATTTTATTTTGCTTAATGCAAAGCACGATTATTAGAATAGGGTTTCTTACAACAAGATCTACAACTCATGTGCATATACAACTCAAGAAGCAAAGTGAGCTACAAACCTAGAATGCATTCTTAGGTTCTCTATATATAACATATTGTTAGTCCAAATGGCTAAGTCGTGTAACATATTCATTGCACCCACTTGTCCATTTATCATCAACATCTACCATATTCAATGTGACCCCTTTTCCATGGGAAGTTTGTTGGTGCTTGTTTACACCTAGCACTCCCCATCAATCACTTTACATGTATTAACCATGTCATCTAATTCAATTCAAATTTTGCTTCACAATTTGGACTGCTTCAAGGGCATCAATGGACTTTGCATCCAAAGTGTTTTGTGATGTTTCCTTCTTGTTGCCTCATGGGTATAGCAATTTTTTGTTTATCTTAATTTTCTTTGTTGGATATTGTAAAGAATCGGGTATGATTCTTGTGTAGCGGAAGAGATGTGTGTTTTGTGTATGTGTGAGAGGAATTAGAGGAGAGAAGAGAGAACACAAGATAGATAGAAAAATGAATACTCAAGAAGAAGATGTATATTCACAAGTAGAATAGCAAATACAAAATGTAGCGTTATAAGGAGTCACAACCGACTTAGTATGAAGTAGGAGAAGGGTGCGTTATATATAGTCACCCTCTCTCTTCATTAACTAACTACAACAACTACTCTCTCTTGGGGAATGTGAAAAGACTCATAGTCATGGGGAATATGTAACGCATTAGTTATGTGTCATACAATATGATTCTATGACACATAGTTAATGTGTAGAGAGTAGTGGTGTGACTCTTGACATTTGAGTAATCATAGATTCTCAAAAGGTGTGTTCACACGTTGCACTATTTTGAGCTTGATTCTCAACAGATATTTTAACATCACATATTCAACATAAAAACTCTAACAATTAGCTGCGAAAAACTAAGTCAATCACTCAACTTGTACCTTGGCAATATTAGTTTGTGGGTTATTTAAGAACGACATTGTCTAGTTGGTTAAAATATTTCCTCTTATTAGTGTTGTAATATAATTGTTTGTGTGGACAATTACTTAATTTATGTGGTCATTGGCATTTATAATGTTGTGTCTTGGTATGAAGAGAAGATACTTATGCCTATCCTTATTTAGAATCTCAAGCTCATCCTAAGTATGTATATAGGTTGGGATGCTAACCCCATTTAAGATGATAATGTGAAAGTATTTGTTGGTTTAGTCCAAATTTAGCTTCATCTTATGGTTCTCGATGGTAGAATAATTTTTTGCACTCAAATTATAATTTGACAAACCTAACCCCTATAGTGTCACCTTTATAAATTTTTATTTTGCTGCAATTATGGTCGTTTTAGATATGTGTTTCTCCTAATATTTTCTAATGCTATCTTTATCTCCTTTTTTGTGTCTTACCCACATCATTTATATTATGAATCAAAATACTAATGATAATGGCGCTTTCTTAAGTTATGATGTTCTACAAGATGGACGACTAGGGACGATCCCCTTAGAAGATGAATGTCTAGTTGAGGCTACATTAAAAACTATTAGAATTTTAGCTAAGGGAGATAATATTTGAATCCTTGATCCTTATCCTAATGTTGTTCATCCATGGTGGGATCTATGGGTTGTGGGGAGAAAACCATTATGTGAATTGGAATGGGATTCGGGGGAATGAATGTGGTTACCTACATCATATTCTGGGGAGGATGTTCGACCAATTCCGTTTTTTCAATATTTGGTTCACTTGGGAAGGGAGATGATAAGGTGTAGGATACCCCACTGGCGGACAACAACTAAGATATGGTTGAGTTACAATGTTGATCCTACTCACATGATAACATTTTGGAAATGGCTATGGGCCATGCAAATTCTAAAGATTCAGATTATTTTATTTAGATGGTTGATTGTTCATTATGTGGTTCTTGTGAGAGTTTGGATGTATAGTAAGGATGTGTGATTTCTGTGGATTAGAGATGGAGTCTCTTTATTACCTATTCTAATCTTCTATGGTTGCTAAATTGGTTTGGAAGAGGTTTTTGTATCTCTTGCATGAGGTACATGGCTTTAGAGTATATAAATGGGGGACAATGATGTGGATTGATATTAATGGTGAGCTACAAAATTATGAAAAAGAAAAGATTAACTTTGTATTGTATACAAGAGGTCGATCTGTTGAGGAAGTGTCGCCATGTATGTCTATTAATTCAATACATAATGGGGTGGTTTGGGAGATGATTAGTTCAATAGTTTTATGGGTTTTGTGGACTAGTAGATGTTGAAAGATATTTCAGGAAATGCAATGGAATGTTGTGGATGTAGTCAAGGAGATTTGATTGACTTTGGTGCATACACTAAAAGGAGAATATGATGCTATCAAGGCGATTCAGATGTAGTCTTTCGAAATCAAGAGGTTTTTAAGAAGAGATGGGAAAGGATGAATGCCTTTTGCATGGTTAATGGTTGTATACGTTGGAGGTATCAACCACCTCTCTAGGTATTTCCTCCACCGACATGAGGCATGAGGCCATGTGCAACAGTTCTTAGTAATGCTTTGGGAGATATGTATGTCTGTGGCCACCTAAGGGCAGTTGAAAAGGAAAAAGTTTGTGATAAGTATCGTGTAAATTGCTTTAGACATAATATAAACCATTGTTGGTGAAAAAAATTAAAAAAATGATGATAGAACATATAGAATACATTGAAAATTTTAACTTAACCCTTATTATCTCTATCTCTATCTCTATCTCTCTTTATCATAAGTATCGTACCCTAATGGTAAGTTGTTACACTACACGCATTATGGCTCGGGTTTGAAACCTAATTATTTCACCTCTCTATTACATACTTCACATATATCTCTTTACCATGAGTATCTTACCCTAATGGTAAGTTGTTACACTATATGCATTATGTCTTGGGTTCGAAACCCAATTATTTCACCTCTCTATTACATATATCTCTTTATCATAAGTATCTTACCCTAATGGTAAGTTGTTACACTACACGCACTATGTCTTGGGTTCGAACCAATTATTTCACCTCTCTATTACATACATCTCTTACCCTAATGGTAAGTTGTTGCACTACACGCACTATGTCTTGGGTTCGAAACCCAATTATTTCACCTCTCAATTACATACTTTCACATATATCTCTTTTAATTCACTAGATGCAAGTGTGGAATGTAAGGGTTGAACCCAACTGAGCTACATCTCTCTCTCTCTCTCTCTTGTGAGAATACACAATTATATTAATAAATGTGTGAAAAACACTACTTACAATGGGTGTCACAATGGAGTATAGTCACCCATTAACCACATGGATAGTGGAACATGTTGATTTGCCAATAGACAAGACAAATACTCCACAGAGGAAAGAATTTCCGTTTGCTCCAATAAAAAAATTGCCACATTAGTACTCCCTTCAACTTTCGTAGATATGCTTTGACTCCATGCCTACCATCATATATAGAAGCATTGCGGATATACCAATTGTGACACAATCCCCAATACCTCAAGAATAGAAAAACAATCTCCATATCTGATTTTGGGTCAACTTGTGCGAATTATGCAAACACCCATTGTGTTGGCGTCAAATAACACCGTGATCAAACTTGCCTAGTTTGAGAAATGTAACTCTAAATCTGACAAGCAATCAGACATTGTATGAAATAATGAGCACTATCTTCCTGAACAATGCAAAAGAAGTAATTGCATGTTGCAAGTCCACACCACTTTAGAGCTAATCCTAAAGGCAAAGCCCAAATCAAAACTTTCTAAATCAAGACCTTTGCTACAAATGACACTCATGATACTAACTACATTTTAAGTTCGGCCACCATCCATGATCAAAACTGTTGTGTATTTTCCATTCTTGTTCAATCTTAGATGATAGCCATCGAAGAGACTCAACGGAGCAATGATACAAAAGATGTTGAGAATCAACGCTTGGATTCACCTTCACCGCTCGGCCACAACCGAGTAATCGCGGATCAATGCAGCAGAAAAATAGGAAATACAGAGAAAGACGCGATACACAGGAATTAACGTGGAAAACCCTATACGGGAAAAACCACGGGAGTGCGAGACTCCAAACCAAACTATGCACAGAGAAATATACAATGGCGAGCTGCAAGGCAACGACCTTGAGCTCGCTGTCCTCGCCACAGGCGGCGGAAATACACAGAGGCGTCTACCTCTTCGTCTCTCTCACGCTCTATCTCTCTCTCTCTCGGCTGCTCCCTCTTCACTCCTCTTGAGTGGAAAAACAAGAAAAATGATCAGCAACTAAAACTATTTGCCCTAAGTCATATTTATACACATATGACTTTCGGGCTATTTACAAATATAGCCTCAAGGGCCCTTGGCAAACATATTCACAAATATGTCCCCGCATCCGGATCTCTCTCCGGGTACATTCGTCATCCGGCTCCGTAGTCGGGGTCTTCAGCATCCGGTTCCGTAACCGGGGTCTTCATCATCCGGATCCGTATCCGGGTACTCTTCATCCGGCTTCATGCCGGGTACTCTTCATCATCCGGTTCCGTAACCGCAACCGGGCTTGCCGTCATTTATCCCCGGGGACATCCCATCCGGAGGGACCGAAATCCCAACAAACTCCCCCTTCACTTCGGCATGGGATGTCTCTCCAATCCAATCCTCTTCCGGCATGCTTCCAACTTGTCGGGTGTGAGCACTTTGGTCAGCATATCTGAGCCGTTCTCGTCCGTGTGGATCTTCGTCAGCACGAACTCCTTGTCTTCTATCCTTTCCCGGATCCAGTGGTATCTACGCTGGATGTGCTTCGTCCGGGAGTGATAGGCCGCATTCTTCGCAAGGTGGATGGCACTCTGACTGTCGCAGTAGAGTCGGTACTCCTCCTGCCGGATACCGAGCTCTCTAATGAAGTCCTTCATCCATATTATTTCCTTGCCGGCTTCAACAACTGCCATGTACTCCGCCTCCGTGGTTGACAACGCAACCGTCTTCTGCAGCCTCGACTGCCACGAAACGGCTCCCCCTGCATACGTCATCACATACCCTGATGTGGACCGGCTGGTATCTGCATCAGCCGACATATCCGAATCGGTGAAGCCGTCGAGTTCGGGCTTACCGGAGCCGAATCGGAGGCACACGTTTGCCGTGCCCTTCAGGTATCGGAGTATCCACTTGGCCGCGTTCCAATGCTCTTTGCCGGGATTGCTCATGTACCGGCTCACAACTCCGACTGCATATCCGATGTCCGGTCTCGTACACACCATGGCGTACATCAAGCTCCCGACGGCTGAGGCATACGGCACTTTCATCATATCCTCCTTTTCAGCCTTTGTCTTGGGGCTTTGCTTGCTGGACAGCTTGCAGTTTGCCGGGAGGGTCGATCCGACCGGTCTTGCCTCCGACATGTTGAACCGGTGAAGCACCTTCGTCACGTACTTCTCCTGTGACAGCCACAACTGCTTCTTCTTCCGGTCCCGAATGATGTGCATCCCTAATATTTGCCTCGCCGGACCCAGGTCCTTCATTGAGAAGGTTCGGTGAAGAGCCTTCTTCAGCATCCGTATCTTGACCTGGTCCCGTCCGACGATCAACATGTCGTCCACGTACAGGAGGAGTATTAGAGAGTCTCCTCCTTCGAACTTCTTCACAAACACGCAGTGGTCGGACTGCGTTTTGAGGTACCCTTCGTCGGTCATGAAGGAGTCGAACTTCCGGTACCATTGCCGGGGAGCCTGCTTCAGTCCGTAAAGGCTCTTCTTCAACCGGCATACCAGGTGCTCCTTCCCTTTCTTCTCGAATCCTTCCGGTTGCTGCATGTAGATCTCTTCTTCGAGGTCACCGTGAAGGAATGCCGTCTTCACGTCCATCTGTTCTACCTCGAGGTCCATGCTTGCCGCTATGCTCAGCACCGTCCGGATGGAGGTCATCTTCACTACCGGGGCAAATATCTCGTCGAAGTCGACGCCCTTCTTCTGCTGAAACCCCTTCACCACGATCCTGGCTTTGTATCTCGGGGGGTTTTCGGCATCTCCCGGTTTCAGCTTGAATACCCACTTGTTTCGAAGTGCCCGCTTTCCTTTCGGCAACTCCACAAGTTCATATGTGTGGTTCTCATGCAGGGAATCCATCTCGTCCTGCATGGCACTCAACCACCTGCGGCTCTGGGTGTCATGCTTTGCTTCTTCAAAGCTCTCCGGCTCCCCCTCGTCGGTTAGCAGCACGTGCTCTGGTTCCGGAAATCTCCGGGGGGCCCTCCTCTCTCTTAGAGGATATCTCCGTTCGGAAGCTTCGGTAACCGGTTCTTCCGATTCTTCTTCTTCATCCGAATCCATTTCGGGATCGGGGCCGGTTCCGGTATCGTTCTCATCTTCTTCGGCCGGTTCTGTTTCTTCACCGTCTTCGGCCGGATCCTCGAGTGCTAACCGGTCCCTTGCCGGTCGGGACTGCTCCTCGTAGAGTTGATCCTCACCGGTCGACTCAGAGCTCTTCACCTTCTTCTCCGACTCCCAGTCGGCGAGTGTCTTGTCCTCCATGAAGATGATGTCTCGACTCCTGAATATCTTCTTGTCGACCGGGTCCCATACTCGGTAGCCGAACTCGTCGTCGCCGTAACCGAGGAATATGCATGGCCGGGTCTTTGGATCTAGCTTTCCTCTCCGGTCCTTTGCCACATGCACGTAAGCGAGACACCCGAACACCTTCAGATGCCGGTAGGACACTTCCTTACCGGTCCACACTTTCTGCGGCGTGTCTCCGTCCAAAGGTACTGAGGGTGATCTGTTTATCACATACGTCGCCGTCGACATTGCCTCAGCCCAAAATCCCTTGGGTAATTTCGCATGCGCCAGCATACTCCGGACCCTCTCCATTATGGTCCGGTTCATCCTCTCGGCCAGCTCGTTCAGTTCCGGTGTCTTCGGCACAATAAACTCGAGTCGGATACCCTTCGAGCGACAGTACTCCTGGAACTGCCCCCGGTATTCCCCTCCGTTATCCGCTCGTATCGCTTTCAGCTTCTTGCCGGATTCCCTTTCCACTCTCGCGTGGAGTTCTTTGAAGACGCACAACACTTGGTCCTTTGTCTTCATCGGTGCCGTCCACAGTTTTCGGCTATGATCATCGATGAATGTTACGAAGTACTGGGCTCCGCCATGTGACTTCGTCTCTACCTGACACACGTCAGTGTGCACCAACTCCAATGGTGCGCTACGTCTCGTCGGTGGCCTTGAGTGGAAGGAGGTTCGGTTCTGCTTACCGGCCAGGCAATCGGTGCACTTCTCCAGGTGCACATGCTTCACTGGGATAAGGTTGTCTTCTGCAAGCCTCTTCATCCCCTTCTCACTCATGTGGCACAGTCTCTTGTGCCACAGCTCACCGGCAGTGTCGGCTGCCACATTCAGCTCTTCCGAACATAACCGGGCATTCATCAGGTACAGTGTGTTGACTTTCCGGGCCCGAGCCACTATCAGGCTCCCCTTGCTGAACTTCATTACGCCGTTCCGGATGCTACCTGTGTAGCCTTCATCGTCTAGCCTCCCGGCCGAAATCAGGTTCAATCGAACCTCCGGAACGTGACGGACATCCTTCAGCAGCATTTTGCATCCGGTCGGGGTTGTCAACCACACGTCTCCGATGCCGGCAATCCGGCACGTACCTTCATTTCCCATCCGAACACAGCCATGCTCGCCGGCTGTGTAGGATGAAAAGTATCTTCTCTCCGGGGTCAGGTGGAACGACGCTCCGGAATCGACCACCCAGGTCGTCTCATCGCCGGCAATGTTTAGTTCACCTTCTTCGGTGATGAGCATGATCTCCTCTTCACTTGCCGCGAGTGCCGTCGTTCCTTTCCGGTCCTGCCCTCGCCGATCCGGACCTCTCCGGTCCGTGGCTCCCCGGTATGCACCGTTTCTCTCCGGTGACTTCTTCGAATCGGTGTCGTCGGCTCCGTTGTCCTTTCGGTAATGCCGACAATTCTTCCGAAAGTGCCCTGGCTTCCCACAGTGGAAGCATGTGGGTCTTCCTCTTGACTGCGACCGGGTCCCCGACTTCTCCCGTCTTTGCGGACTCCGGTTCCATTGTCTTCCCCGATCCGATTCGGTAAACAACATCTTCGGGTCGGAGGCCGGTTCCTTATCTCTCCGACGCGCTTCTTCATTCAGAATACTTGTCTTTACCGTTTGTAAGGACAAGTTATCTTCGGTGCACGAGGTGCTGAGAGTCACCACCAAGTTCTCCCAGCTTTCCGGCAATGTACACATCAGGATGATGGCTTGCATTGCATCCTCCAACGGGAACTTGATCGCCGCAAGCTGATTCACGAATCCCATGAACGTGCTTACGTGTTCCACCATACTCTCGCCGTCCCGGTACTTGAGATTCACTATCTTCCTCATCAGGGAGGTCCGGTTCAACGCATTCTTCCTCTCGTAGAGGCCCGACAGCTTCTTCCACATCTCATATGCGTTGGTGTCGTTTGCCACATGTTGTAGGACGCTCACGTCGACGTATTGTCGGATCGTCGCTACGGCTTTCCGGTTCAGGAGCTTCCACTCCGACTCAAGTACCCCTTTCGGTATTTCCGACCTGTCAATCGGTTCGTACAGGTCCCGAACAATCAGAAGGTCCTCCATCTTGATCTTCCAGTCGGCGTAATTCTGTGCATTCAGCACCATCATCATCGGCTGCCCGCTGCCGCCGCCTTCCATTTTCTGCAACAGTCGCTCTGATACCAGTTTGTTGAGAATCAACACTTGGATTCACCTTCACCGCTCGGCCACAACCGAGTAATCGCGGATCAATGCAGCAGAAAAATAGGAAATACAGAGAAAGACGCGATACACAGGAATTAACGTGGAAAACCCTATACGGGAAAAACCACGGGAGTGCGAGACTCCAAACCAAACTATGCACAGAGAAATATACAATGGCGAGCTGCAAGGCAACGACCTTGAGCTCGCTGTCCTCGCCACAGGCGGCGGAAATACACAGAGGCGTCTACCTCTTCGTCTCTCTCGCGCTCTATCTCTCTCTCTCTCGGCTGCTCCCTCTTCACTCAAGGGGTCTTCAGCATCCGGTTCCGGAGCCGGGGTCTTCATCATCCGGATCCGTATCCGGGTACTCTTCATCCGGCTTCATGCCGGGTACTCTTCATCATCCGGTTCCGTAACCGCAACCGGGCTTGCCGTCATTTATCCCCGGGGACATCCCATCCGGAGGGACCGAAATCCCAACAAAAGATTAGTAGTCACTTGTAAAATTAAACAACATTTGACCTTGTAAACACCAATCAATCCATAGTTACTCTTTGTTTGTAAATGTAAAGGACCTTGCATCAATGCAATATTTTGTAGTTATTGCAAGATAACCCATAATTGGGTTGGACACGTAATAATTGTCACGCTTTATCAAAATCTAAAATTCTTTGAGATGGAGCCTAAACTATATCTCCCACCTCTTCAACCCTCGTTGACCCCCAAATGAAACAAGTGATTAAACTGAGAGTGCAATCTCTCCTTTCCAAGCCAACATAATAATCGAGAAGACACACGTTTAACTCTTTTTGCAAAGAATTACAATTCTCTCTATTTGATGATAGTTTCCATACACATAACAAAAGCGTTTCTTGCCATGAGACAACCAAGTGTTGAACACATGAAGAGTCGTGAATCTTAAATGAAATACATCCATTAAGTAGTTTCCACCATGACGCCTTAATCGTTGTCCTCCCATGTGTTGAACCCTTGTTCTCAATGAAATATTGAACAATAGATAAATTTAATGGACCGTTCTGAGTTTGAAGAAATGTCTTGCAATAGTGAAAATCTATGAACCAGCATATGCATAGATAAGTCCCATATTCCAGGTCTCCCCAATCGCTTAGGGGTTGCATGATGATTCCATGCAATCCATGTGATTCCCCATCTTATCCCTCTTTCTGCACAACAAATATTGAAGAGGTTGCAAAACATAATGCAAAACTGTCTTTGTCCATGGCAACAATGACAAGTAATATCATGGGTTTCATAATACATCATAGAAGCTTGCAATGACCAAGATTGTGACTTCCAATAAATGAACTTTTCTTTAACTTACTAGACATTCATTCAATTAATTGACCATTCGTAACATTCATTCCCAATGGATACCCCAAGTGTCGAAAAATAGAGTCTCTCCTAATCATGGATCCTTGTCATCCTAAACATTCCAAATTGCTTGTAATACATTATATGAGACTAGACTTCCTCCAATTTAATATGTAATCTAGAAGCCAATGCAAATTTGGTTCCATATAAGCATCCCCTTCTCAAGATTGTCACGTGAAGCTCGTGGAAATATGAAAGAATCGTATGCCAAAGCATGTACTGCTAGTTGCCCTCCAGATAGAAGGTGTAGACCCACAATGACACACCATTAATTGCAAGGTTTGATAACATCATTAACAAGGGATGAGTAACAATAGCAAACAAGAATGGGCTAAGTGGGCATCCTTGACCAACGGATCTTGTGAGGGCAATATATGATGTAATTCTCCCATTAAACATTACTCTAGACACTTCATCTTGTCCTAATAAAAATATGAGGCGAGACATATGTGGTCCTCCACCTTTCTCTAATATTTCATCTTCATAATCATAACTCATTGTTCGATGCTAAAGAAAACTTGATGTTGAAAAGAAGACACGAAAAAATAGGCAAATATACAGAAATGCAAAAACCAAACCATTTTTCATTAGTTGAGAAATAAGGCATATATAGCCTACTATTGCAACCAAATCCATGTGTAAATTATGTGGCGTTTTTTGGTGTTCACAAAAAGTAGGAATAAAACTAAAATAAAAAGTGAAAAAGACATACTAATCTACCTCAAATGACTCATGAGACTTCCTCATTCTAATCACAATATTGTGATCAAGAGTGATGATCTTCCCTCCCCACTAATTATTTTAGTTTGTTTATGGAGTATGCATCTCGTTTGTGCATATGCCACCCTTCCCTAACATCAAAACCTAGTATCCATCGAAACTTTTCAAGCCAACAAGCCAATCCCTCTTCAACCATATTTTGAGGTTTCCAAGACCCTATTAAAAAATAAAGGATCAAAGTCTTGAGAGTTATGAAAACATATTGTTTGGAATAATTTGAAGTTGTTAATAATACAAAAATTGATGAACATTTCCATTGGATACAATTACACTAGTTGGGAGTAATCGTCCGAGACTTTAAAAGAATTATTTAATCTGTGGTGAGTGAGAGAGAACTTGTTGCTAATGGACCACAACATCGATCAAAAGTAATAATATAACAATGATTCCATGACATGCATTAAAGCATACATATTTTAATTTAATTTGCGATTGAAATGGAACATTATACACTTCTAGTGCCTCTCTCATTCTCCATGTCATCATATCATTAGTGCCTCAAATCAAGGTATTCATCGTAATTTCACAAAACGTCGCAATAACTCTTGCCTGCATTTTTGTTTTCATTAACAAGCATTAGTAGAGTCATATAGAATATAACAAAAACAAAACTTCAGATTTTATTCACAACAAAAAGCATCCCCACCTAAGATGTAGTCGATCTAGCGCGGTGTTTCTTACTACTCCTCGATTTTCTTCTGCTCGCCTGATGAGGTAAGGCACAACTCGAGCAATAGGTCCGAATGCCAAGTACTTGCTAACCCGAAATCCGGCACGAACCAAAGATAAAGATAACCCATCCGCCATCCCTTTTATTTGTCCAAATTGCAAACGTGGATCCCTGTTCACAAGACCCAACTCCATTGCTTTGTTGGCTGCTACCTTTCCTATAGGGTTAAAAGAATGTTATTGGAAGCTTATAAATCTCTTCCGATATAAGATACACACATGCATATGTGTAAGACTCTTCATCTCTTTTTTGTAAGTTTAAAAAAATATGCGAACTTGGAAAGAGTGCTACAATTAATTTTGTGTTTTGCCTCTTTAACATGGTTTTTTTTTCATACTAATAGAGCCATGGGTAAGCCAAAAGGACTCCATGGAATCTAATCCTTGTCATCATTTTTTTCTAACAAAATGTTAAAGAGTTCCATTTTCTCGATATTTACTCTTCATTTGCAACTAGCAAATGAATTTTGAAATTTACGATTCATCAAACATATAACACTTGTAATTCATTGAGACATCATTAACCCTATAACAAAAACATAGCACAAAAGTCATCCAAAAACTATCATTTTTTTAGTACCCGACTCCATGTTATGTGTTGCCAATACCACACGCCCTTTGTTGGCCAGTGCGCTTTCGAGGAGGAAAGAGGCGCTCTTATCATAACACTTGTGTGTATCTTGAATGCAAGCATGGATAGGAGAGGGCAATCCGAGAGCTGAGGCAAGGGCAGTCTCTCGAACTATATAAGCACCTCGAACAAGCTTTATCCCCAAAGGCACATTTCTTTTCGCAGCTTCATCCATTGCAAGCTTGATCCGTGCGAACGAATCCTTTAGATACGCCTGCACCGTGCCATAGACCAATGTCCCTCCATCACCATGAGCATTGAAAGCAAGAGACGCCTTATACGTCAAGTAGTCTATGGCAGGTTGAACCGTCAGATATTCGGCATCGACAAGAAGAGGGACGCCGACATTCCGAGACTCTTCACAAAGTTGCCATAGCCGATGCTCTGCCAAGGACAAGGATTTCTCTTCATCGGGTGTTAACGGCATGGGTTGATCCTTGGTATCGAACAACATGTGGCTTTCGGGTGCCAAGATGGGTAAAGTGTCACCTTGCCAATCCAACTGGAACTTGGGGTGGATGTGCTTCCATCGGAGGAGGGTACTAACGCGTTCGAGAAGGGGGACGGGGCATATGGCCGTGATCTTAACACATGCAAAGCTCACCTACAAAAAGGGCACAACCCCCCACCGAAAACCCATGTAAACAAGCAAGTTCCCACACTCTGGTGGTCAGATAGGACATTATATGTGGGACTCCGTAGGACATTATGTACACGTGGGGCTCTGAGATCCCCAATGCCTAGATAGATCTAGCTACCAATATATTAAATATGCAAAAAAACAGGAAAAAAGAAGAACAAACGCCTAGTAGCATGGGTAGCATGGGACCGAGAGGAAACATACATAATATGCAAAAAAACAACGAAAAACGAAGAAGAACAAATGCATAGTAGTATCGGACCGTGACGATCGACATGTACATAATATATGCAAAGAAAACTACTTACTGATTCGTCGGGTAGCTCCCGGGTCTGTCGAATCGTGTCCAAGAAGACATGGAGATTGGCATCACAGGAGGCGTCATCGGGCGAGTCTTCGAGCGCGAAATTGAGGATGCCTTGGAGGCCGAGGCGGTGCCAGAGGCGGGAGAGGGTGGCCGAGGCCTCCGAGAGGTCCTCTCCAGCACAGAAGTGAGAGAAGGGCAAGGCGCGGATCGCCCGGAATACGGGCGCCCGCACCAACGGGTGGCCCATAATCCTCGGGGACCCGAGAACACGGGTCGCGAGATCTATGACAGAATCGGAATCTAGAAGGTGCAGATTCACTAGGCTGTGGAGGATCTCCCCCGTCGTGAGGCCCGAGTAAAGGGACGAATGCGGATCGTCTCGCGGTGCCATACCTACTTTCTTCTCTATAGCTGAATCCATACACGGATCAATTTTACGCTTCCTCTTTCATCCACTTCTTCTTCTTCTTTTCTTCTTCAGCCTTTGACAGCCTTCAGCCTTCACTTTGGATCAGTCCTCTCATTCATTCATTCATTCATTCATTCATTCTTCCTTCCTTCCTTCCTTCCTTCCTTCTTCTGCTCCTCCTTCCATGGACCATAGCTGTCATTGTCTTGATGCATGCACCATGACAAGTTCTGCATGATTCCTTTTCCTATTCTTTTTTGTTTTCCTGGTTGTTAAATTAAGGAGATGCCAAAGTCATCAGAAGTTGATCCACGTGGCATGCATCCATCCTCCAGCATAAAAATATATTATTACATACATTCATTCATTCATTCATGCATACATACATACATACATACATTACATACATACATACATACATACATACATTACATGCATGCATGCATGCATACATACATACCTACATACATACATTGCTACCCTTGCAAAACCAATCCTACAATGTGAATTCATCCCCTCATTCTATCATCTATCTTTTGTCGCATCATCAGCTCCGTGCAAAACATGTTTTGTCATTGCTTAGTTAAAAATTTGTGTGAGATGTTATCTCATCCACTCAATATCACGACCTTTTTTCCATATATATATATATTTTATAGTAATTACCTTACCCTAGTGGTAAGTTTTCCATATTTTAATCGCCTCCTTCTTTTGTTCTTTGTACCTAAACAATCCTTTTTGAGTTTTCTGAAAGTACCTCCAAAATGTTGTGCAACTCTTACAAGTTACAACACCTTCTAGACATAAGAGAATGTATACAAATTTACCTAATATTCTTCAAGTTTCAATGCATTCACACCCAAGCAATCAAGTCTCTTTCACTTACCAACCAAAAGGCAAATGATACTATTACAATGCTCATGCAATCTAAAAATATATACACGGTTTTGCGTTCAAACACAAATGGCTTGTTGACTTTATGGTTACTGGCCACAATGCAATAATTTTAGCGATATACTTTGTGGGAACTAGCGAAATATACTACCCAATTCAATACAACAAAGCCCATTGCCTGACCCCTTTATTTCATAATTGCACCATTTGCCATTCTCTCTCATATATACCTAATCGTGTTAAGTTTAGTTGTTTTATTTAATGCTCTTGTACTATGTTGATAAATATTAATGGATGACATTTATACGTTATTTCTTGTAACTACTCATTTAATAGATATCATTATCGGATCCACTCTTTTTCATAGATGCTCATGCCAACAATACACGTATCCCGTTTTTACTCAACCATTCAGATTTCCTAAATTTCATTCCCTCCCTAACTTCCCAAGCCATTTGCATATGCTTAGGGCAATGATTTTCTCATAAAAAAAGTGTTTCCTGCTCAATATTACTTTCCATTGACGTTGTAGTTAGTATGCTCAAGAAACTCTACAAACCAGTGTTGGACAATAATAGTTCGATTGTGGATATGAATAGATAGATATTTTATCGTCCATGATGAGGCCAAATTTGACCTATGAGACCAAATTGACATATCATCTTGGTCCCATAGGTACTACTATGAAGGGGGGATACTACTGTGTCATAAAAACTCTTCATGTGAAAATCATGGACTAGCAATTCATCACAAGTACAAGTAAGAAGAATTACAATCAAGGTATGGTTCAAAGCCCTACATGTGAGTAGGGTCTCCCCATCCATGTTCGAGTCTGACGAATTAATTAAGCAAAACATAAGGAATTATAGACCAAAGAAACGAAAGAGGGGTACCAAACCACTAGATCGCCCCCTAGAAACAGTGTGAGATGCATTTTAACCTCCTTGATGTCCCATACCATCGAGGGTTGATGTAATTCACACCTCGGGTCCTATGAGGATTGCACAGTCTTAGTTAATAAGAGCCATAGCCACTGTGTCATCGTCTCAACATAAGTCAAGCCTCCTTGATAAGAAGATAGCGACCCTTCTTATATAGGCATAAACCATAGGCCCTAGTGTGGTCACACTTGAGTACTTTATGCGAAGTTGTCAAGTGTTATCACCGTACTTAATAGTTATCCGACACCATAGAAATTGAATATTTCAATTCATGACCTCAATTAACCCTCACGTCCTCATCATAAGATTAGGAAAAAACTACGGATAAGGTATCTCATGATTAGTTATGGTTATGCATGTAACAATCCATCATTAACATGTGTGGGTATGTATGATATTTAGGGAGGATAATGCTCCATAGTCCCCATCATGTAAATCTCAGCTACGAAACTAATTGCATAGTCCACCCCAACATGATAATATCGAGATATTGACATCTTATTCTAATACATTTATGCATTAGTGTATAGTATGAATCATTTAATATAAATGAAGCATTGAGTCCATAGGTATGATTGTATGTGAATAATTTATAATAAATGACTCTATGAGTCCATATGTATGATTGCAAAAAACATCATTAATTCTTTCTCAAGTTATGTAGTAAATACCAAAAATGAGTTGGTACTATGATTGGTTTTGTTGAATATTGAAGTGAGACACTTGTACAGTCTTAAAATTTGTGAGTATTTCAATCTTCACTTGTTTTGAATTTGTCCATTTTGATGTAATGCGTCGGAATGTCCAACCGAACATGAAACACTAGTAATAAGTGTAATATAATTCACTACAAGAGTTCATGTTCTAAGCAAAAACATCGGCAAGGCTAATAAAGCTAGGTTCCTATTATGAGTTCCTCTATGTAAAATAGTATAATAATGAAGTTACCAAGATAAAAATTGAAAAGTGTTGGAATGGTTTAGTGTGCTTAGGTTCGAACTTCTGTGGGTGTCAAAGTTCATTATAACCACCAATCATTAAAAGAGCATGAGACAAGCCATCTTTGTAGTAGTAGACAAAAATATAAGCAACATGTGACTTTGAGACATAGATAACATGTGACTTTGAAACTATGTAATGTTTGAATCTCGAAATTTTGTTAGTGATAAACTCCAAGGTTTGACTTTACCTCACACAGAAGAAGACATATAAATCCTATATGACCTTATCTCTTCCTACGCCATAATTTATTTTTAATAAAATAAAATCACTTTGGAAAAATATTTAATAATTTCAACGTTTCTAATATTGCAGTTCATATCCAAGAATGACAACTCAATGAGTTATTTACTAGTAAATTCTAATAGGAAAAATGTGAGTAGTAAAAGAAATTGATGGGGCTCATTATAAAGCCTAATGGTACATTGTTGAAATATTCATCCAACCTCAATGCTCTCAAATGTTAGCATCTGCCTCGATTTTTGCGCTACCAATTGGGCAATCCTACATAATTACTTCTCTCGACACCAAAGATGTCTTCAAGTCATACAAAATATTCGTCTTAAAATTTGAGGAATCGTTTCATTTTATAGTCACGAGCATGTTTGATGTAAAATATACTAGTAATGTTTCTACAATACTGCTATACAAGTCAATAATTGATACAAGACAAGTGTTGATACAAAAAAACATAATGCTTGATACAATACCTCGATCCATGCTTAATCAAAGGGCGAGAGTTGATACAAGACAAGAAAATGATTGATACAATACCTTTGATACAATGCTTTAATCAAGGCATGGAGTCATACGAGACAAGATCATGCTTGTTACTATATGTTGATACAAGGCAAAAAATTGATACAAGAAAAGACAATGCTTGATGTGATTGATGACGACTATAACTTGAAACAAGCAACGGAACTAAAGGCGCTATATTGTAAACCTTCCAAGAATATTTAATGGTTTATATCCCTAGAGTACTATTTGTACTATGCGCAAGGAGGTTAACATTGCGAAGGTTGAACCTTGAAAGTCAATGCCTCTTGAAGGCACTAGTCAAAGAGATCTAAAAATAATCTAGAAAGAATCATTCACACAAAGATCTAAGAATAATCTAGAAAAGAAACATTCATGCGGATGACACCATCTTTTCCTTGCAAACACATTTGTCCATGGTTCGATGAACCTATATCCATATTCAGGGAACTATTTATGTAGAATTACTCGATTAATTAAATAGGTCTACAGTCAAACATGTGTTGGAAGCCACTTCATGTTCACCAACTTGTATTAAATAAAGGCACGCCAATTTGAAAATAGTGCAAAGCAAGCTTAGAAGATTTACATCACCTGATGTTTGCAACAATATTCTAGCATAGACGGTACTTTCGGCAACAGATTGCAAAGCCTAAACTTGAGCTTTTTCTAACATTTGATAAGGTATTAATTACCTAAACTTGAGCTTTTTCTAACATTTGACAAGGTATTAATTATCATGAGATGACAAGCCTAGCCACACTAGCCAATGGCCATGTTTTGCCTTTGATTTCTCTCTTTTTTCTTTTTATAAAAAAAGGACTCCTTCCATTAGTTATAAAATTTTACAAATTTGAGGATTACTGTAAGGACCGGATAGTTCCATATTATGTGGATGCCCACTAACTCAAGAAAGGGAGAGGACGACCATTGTTGGATGAAGGCTATTTGTTGTTTTTCAACTCCATCAAAGCCGCCCTTGAGGCCATCATATAACCACGTCAAAACATTACAAGCCTTGCGTGAGGGTACCTCTGGGGATGGAGAAACCTAAAAACATATTTTCTTTCAGACTCACATGTCCCACCTTTCTAGAACACTTTGTAAGTTAGTGGGATCGATCACGTTGTCCAAATAGAAAAAAGAAGAGAGAAAGGAAAAAGGTGGCCAAAGATGCTGGGGGAAAGTCAAAAGCAAGAAAACCAAATAGACAAGACAGATCAGCAATGCCTTTCATTTTTCTTATATTTCTTGCAACCACCAAGGTTTCACACATGTATATGTATGTATGTGTAATGTCACTGTACATGTACATGTACATGTACATGTATGTGACTGATGATGTACACATACATATACGTGTATCCGATTTGTGCATGTGCATGTGCATGTATGTTCGTATGGAGCAGATTGCAGCTATTTGTGAAACAAAACAGTAGCGACGACATAAACATGGAAATGAAAAACTATGAAGAACAGCTATTTGATTCTTCTGTGTAAAAAGTGTAATATCTATGTACGTGTGAGATGAAGACAAAAAGATTCATGTAGACAAAAGAGGATGGATCCAAGACCGCGTATAGCATCATGCCGACTTTGTTGTTCACAGGTAGCAAAAGGTAAAACATTTCTATCAATTTACTTCAATGCATTGCAATGAAATGAAGACGAATCCTTTTCAAATGCCAACGAATTGAAGCGAGTAAAGCTTTTCTACAAAACAACAGCTAAAAAATGAATATTGTTTGAATTGAAATGTTAAAAACAGACTTAAAGAATGCAGCAGTGATTACACATCTAACAGAAAGAGGAAGCGAGTGGAGAGCGATTAGAACACATGGGAAAGATCAATAGTTGCAATGATGAGTTAACAGCTACAAACTTGAGAAAATCAAAACAGTTTGAATGTTCTTAACAGCATTCGGTATTCATCTTGTGTTGTCCATCGTAATATATAACTATAAGAAATACGCTATATTACATCCATAATGAATTTATGAAGGAAGAGTCGAAACAAAAAGACGCTTCTCTCCCAGGAAAAAAAGAAACGTTTATTCTTTTTACACCTGAGGACAAGAAGGGGAAGAGGCAGTGATTACACAAACCTACATCTAACAATATCATCCACTTAAACCTTAGCTTTCTTTCTCAGAGGTGATGCAAGAAGAAACGATTTCTTGAAAAATCTTTACAGTAGCTTCAAGAGATCTAGCAAGAATCAGCACAGACGTAGTCTGTATGAACAACCCCTTGTGTCGTAGTCCTTTCTTCAGTTCTGAGCATTTTTCTTCTTCTGCTATGCAATAAATTTACATTGATTCTTATCTGATCAGAAACGTCTTGAATATGTGCAGGAACAAAAGGCATATCGTCCTTATCCTGCAAGGAGACGTAACAATGAAAAGGGAGAACATTTGTTCATATATATATATATATATATATATATATATATATATCATTGAAGAACGAAGAACGTCGTATTAAAAAGTATGGCAATCTTCATTACATTCAGGATAAAATGAAACACAATAAAGCAATGAACGTATTACGAAGAATAAGATCGCTATAGAAACAAATATACCTTGTCCATTAAATTAGTCTGAAGATCTTTCTCCATTGATTGTACAGAAGGAGAAAAATACAGCTTTCCCTGAGATGGAGACACGAGTTCTGTGAAAGGAACACAGACAGACCGAGATAGCGTAAATACAAAATGATGCAAAAAGAACCGTCCTAAATGTTTATACAACGTTATCAAGGAGGGGAAACCTACGGTGAAAAGCTCAGGGAGGAGATATACGTACCTGCAGCGAGATGATGTTGATGACGATGGTGAGCGAGAGGCCGAGACGAAGAACAAATTGAGAAGAGGAATGTCAAGAAAAACAGAAGAAGGAAGGAGGTGGAGGAGGAGGAGGAGGAGAGAGGAAGCATGTTAGCAGGCTATGGCGAAACTCAAAGATATAGAAGGAAATAGGAAGGAAAAAGATGGAGGAGGAGGAGGAGGAGGAGATAGGAGTTGGCTATGGCGAAGCTCAGAGGAGGTATGAGAAGGAAAGAGAAAGGGAAAAAAGCTCGAGTCGCAGGCGGAGGAGATACGTGTTGTTTGGCTATGGCGGAACTCAAGAGAGATATATATGTATGTATTTTAAGAAGGATATGGAAATAGAAAGGAAAAGGATAGAGCCCGGGTTTGTATAGTGGTGGATGACTTTATCTACGTGGCAAGCCCTGATTGGGACACGTCAACGTTGACTGTGAATGCCAAAAAATACATTCAAATATACATGCATATATATACATACATACATATACATATATATACATACATACATATACATATATATATATATATACGTATGTATGTATGTATGTATGTATGTAGACAAGAAACAAAATATCCATATACCTTATATATATATATCGATAGAAATAAAAATATCCATCTAATCCACCTACACTATATATATGTATGTATGTGTGTGTGTGTATATATATAGAGAGAGAGATCTAGTTAGCTATATCTGTATCACACACACACACACACACACATGAGAGGGAACTTTTTGAGATCCTCGGCCGGCTGTAGCCGTCCACAGCCCACTTCGCCATAAGCCTGCGTTCGTTCTGAATTGAACGCCTCCCTCCAAATACCTGCATGCTTAATTCGCCATTATATGAAATGACGACATGCCCCGCTTTGTGTCAAGCTCCCGTCCACTCCCCTTAGCAATATGCACCTGTCACCCCAATGTCAAGTTGATCCGACTTCTCGAAATACTTTTAAATCCCCCCCGGTCGATATACGCTGCTCCTACTCACTCACCCAATCATGCAGTCAATGTCGCAGTGCCTCGTTTCCTCTAGTCACATGTCCCCCCCCCCCTTACATCGTCATCTTGTTGCTTTTAGTCCATGTCTACAAAGGATAACATGTTCCGCCATGTTGTTCGCCCGAAACCACACCACAATCTATACCTAGTTTCTGTAAAACGTCTCTTCCGTATGTAGCTGTTGAGTTTCCTTGGAGAAATGTTTACATATACCATGTTGTCTGCTCGAAACCACACCACAATCTATACCTAGTTTCCATAAAACTTCTCTTTACTATGTGGTCGAGTTTCCTTGCATACGTATTTACATCTACCAAGTTGTTTGGAAATTCAAGTGCCATTTTAGTGAATGAGGTCATCTTTTGCCTAAACATTGATCCCCATGATTGAAGATGCTATCAACTCACATTTATTTATTATATCCATAAAGTAGTGAGTATCTTAAAAGAACATGACAATACATAATTCCCTTGTTCACCCTACTACAATAATCAGAATCTTATGGTAAGGTAAACATTTAAGGTGTCGCAATATTGGTAGTCATAATGACAACTCATACAAGGGCAAGGTGGCCATAGAGCTCAATTGAGAGAATTGGCAAATCAATTATCCTTTCAACCTACATAGATGTTATGGTACCACATGGATACCATAATAGAAGAACCCAATTGCAATTGTGCCATAGAGCCCAATACCTAAGTTAGGTAGTCATCACTACTTATTATGATGGCAAGGGTAAAGTTGTAACATAGTAACACAAATGTCTTTAACAACTAGATGTGGAACGAAATTGTGATTCACCTCCTCTAGAATCATGTATAATAAAGATATGTTGTCCCATCTGGATTGTGAATGTCGTGTATTTTTGGTCTCATAGGTCATATTTGACCTCCGAAGAGGATAATAGAATCTCAATCTCAATCAATCTCTCGTAATTAGTTTACCCTAGTGGTAAGTTGTTAACATGACAACCACTACATGTTAGGTTCAATACTCAATTTTCTCACCTCTTTATTATATACTTCATACATATCTCTTAATTCACTGGATGCATGTGTGGAATGTAGGGGTTAAACCCATGACCACCTGGTTTCCATTGGGCAACCTTACCAACTAAGCTACATCCATCTAGACTACATATTGTTTCAAAGTGACAACGAAGGGTTACAATGCATTTGATCATATATGCAATGGTGGTGAACTTAAATGTCTTGTTTCTCAAGAAAAAACTCTTTAAAACTTTGGAAACATGACTTGCTGCTATATGGGGTTGAAATATGGAACTATACTAATTCTATTTGGAAAGAGTTTGAAAATGTCCAAAATCTCATTCTTATGAAGTTTTTTCGAGCCAAGCTACAAACACCACACATGCTCCTATTTCCTAAGGCCAAAATCACTTCCCATTTGGATCACGACAATGGAAATGGATGTTTAATGCATACTCATATTTTACAAAAGCCCTCGCATCAACTTCCTAGTATATGTGATGGATCCCACCATCCCTCTATATACCATTTGCACCATTGCTTCCATAAAACTTAGCTTGCATTCTCTTCAATCTAACATGGGGGTGTTGGGGAAGATGTGAGGAGATTCATCGAATATGCATATTTTTGCCTTGAACAAGTTTATGAGTTTGAGTATCACATTTTGATACGATGTTCTATGTTGGAACAAATTTGGGTTTACTTTCCATACATTGACAATATGGTCCACTCCAAACAATCCTCTCGTAGTCAAAATATGCACTCTCAATTGCAACATTCATTAGTAAAGTTGTTGAGCATTAGAATTCACCACTCAATTGTAGACCTACTATGTGAAAATGATTTAGTTTTGACACCTTATGTCATATCTAACTTCCAAGGACAATAATGAAATATATTTAGATCTATCTCTCTCCCATGTCATGGTATTAGAGGAGTTAATAAAAACTAATTCTCCATAACCCTTTTTGTTAAGAGCATAATTGTAATTGTAGTTCTCTAAACTTAGGGTTGGATGTGGCCTCAATAATAAGGAATGAACGTTAAGGATTGAGTTATTCTTAATCCTATGGTGGGAGATAACTTTGGAGTGTTTCATCACTTGATCAATTATAATAGAATAGTCAAGTTTGAAATAGACAAGGGCGTAGGGTTTGAAATAGACAAGGGCGTAATATGAGAAGGCTAATTACCTTCATTAAGGGGATAATCTTTCTTATTTTGATAGGAACTCTAATAGCATGGCAAAGCTCTAGCTTCATACAAGTGTGTCTCCTTCGTCTTGAACCCAAGGCACGATGATTGATCCATGTCTGAGCTCAATGGTATGGGGCACAAATGGGACTCAGATCTATCTTCATCTTCGCTAGAGGATGATTAGGTGGTCTAGCATCCGTTCTTCCTTATTTATTCCTAATTTTTGCATAATGTGTTTTGGGGCAGACCGAATGTTAGAAGTCTTGTTGTTAACTATGAATGCATAGTGTTCATATTGTCAGATAATTCCCAAGTAGGTAAATAAGTGATAAATGTTTGCAATTATGTGTAAGCTTCTATAGGAATATGTGTGAGATGTTCTTCGAAAGATTGATGGCAATAAGTTTCACATTTACATTAAGGTATTTTCAGTAAGTCTTGTTTTTATAATAGAAAATGTGGCCATTCACATCATGGGTTACACATTATGATTATACATGTAACATGACATGAGAAGGAAATATTATCAGCAATGACTAGCTCACAACTAGACGGACTATAGTTCACAACTTGATTGAAATAGGAAAATAGACATCTGTATTTGATTTATGTAATGATGTATCCTCATAGTTGAAATCAAACAGATTGCCCTTTCACAATAAAAGAGAGAGCAAATCACTCAATTGGTCAACTGTACCACCTATACCTATTTAGTCATATATGTCACGTTTTCCCATTCAACCTTATAGAGCCTATTAAGGTGGACTCGTGGTTAGTACTTCCTACAATTATTATTGGTCACCACCTTAATTAAATTTTCTTATAGAGGATGTGTTCATGTGCTGATGATGTGACTATGTTTGCTACACATGTACATATAGTTGATCTCCTTGCCTAGTACACTCATATATGCACTGTGATGGTATAGGTAGTGTGTCACGCCTTAGGAAATCATCATACAATAGAATGGCAAATTAGACATTTGTAGACAACCCATCTTTAATTATATTGCATTGTATTCAATGGTGAAGATAGCACTTCGCAAAACGTGATATAGATATTATCATCTTTGAAATATAACACTCTAAAAATATTGGTACGCGTCAAACCGAAAGTTTTGATTCTAAACCTAATACATTAGATGTAGACGTGTTGTAAGACTATACGACAACCATTTTTTTATCATCATTTCATTTATGTTCCAATGATAAGAACCCTAATAAGTAAGTAATATTTACCAAGCCTTTCTTCCATAGTTATGCGTGGTGACAAGGCCAACACATAACGACTACTTACAAAAACGATAACTATTTTTTATGGTGAAATGTATTCGGTTAACTCATGTCAAAAGCTCCAAGACAAAATGCTTAATTTTCAATCAATTTGAGTTGGGTTATTTCGTTATTATAATCAAGTTGCATAGTTACGAAGCTACCGTTACATATTTGGATAACTTTTGGTGTAGCCTCATTTTCATTGATCTAAGTCAGTCTTCTTAGTGTTATATCAACCAACAAACGTAAGAAACAACACCCAAACTTTGGATAATTGTTTGACTATCAATGCTTTCTTAAATTGTATTGACAAGAGATTATTGTACCTTGTTGCACATAATCATTTAGTGCAATTCTCCCAATTGAAACATATTTTTTCAATTTCATAATAACCTTATCATACATAGTTAATAGTTAACATAGTTCATCATTATAATCATTCCAACTGAGCTCGTCCAATAATAGCATTGTTGTTCCAACAAACTTAAGGTAAAAGAAAATGGGCAAAACATAAAAAACAATGTCATGATTCTAAACAACCTTCTAAACGACATAAAAGTGAGTTGGCACGATTTCATCAAAGCATAAAAATAAGGGGTGACAAAGATATTCCACGGTCTCAAGGTGAGTAGTGTTCAAATATGTAATTGAGTGAGAATCTTGACATGTTGAATACGAACAACATTCAAACAAGGCAGGCTTCTCTCTTGGACAACATCCACATTTCTTAATGGCACATGGCATGGAGAAACAACCTTCATCTACCTTTTCCTCCCCCACCCACCCTTATTCAAAAAGGCTTTTGTAACATTTGAAAAGACAAACCTTGGGTTTGACATCCTATAAAATGAAAAATTAATAGAAAATCAACCCTGCGGCCCACTCATCAAAGATGCACCCTCTTATAATACCAAGAAGTTGACTCACCTTCCATTTTATAAATATTATCATTCACCTTTAAAGATTTTATTATTGTTTCAATAATACCTTCTTAAAAGTTCCTTGCTCACAACTTTGCATGTCGAAGGAATTGAGTAAACAAATGTTTTACTTGATTCTATATTTCTTTGTTTTGTTGGCTACGTTGCTCCAATGTACACCATAGATTCATAGATACACCGATTTGAATTACAATATAAGAACTTGCATGCAATATAAAGCCCACATGTTTTTTGATTTTCTAGCACTACAAACATTTCAGAAACATCACAATATAATTACATGCTTAATTGCATATGAGGTAGGCCAACACTAAAAGACACATGAGCCTAATGTCCAAAATATGTATTTGCAAAGTCATCAATCAATTGGGTCATCTTTAATGAAAATGTATGGTTGAAGAACAAAGTTGTCTTGGTTATCAATGAAGAATTGCAATGAAGGTTAAAGCATATCGGCTCAACATTGTAGGTATACATCCTACACAAAGCTACCAAGGTGTCAAGTGTGAATGCTTTAAGCATCAAAGGTGCGTATGATTAATATTGCTCCCATTTTGTATGCAATGAATCATACAAGGCTTACTAACATATTGCAAGTCATATTAAAGTTCATTGGATTTAATAACTTGAGTGGCCATAATAACCGCAAATCTGGCCCGTAATACTAGTAGCTCCCATAACATAAACCATTATATTCCATCTTTGTCCCATCCATAATTGTTCTATATCTTACTTGGGCTCTTAGTCTATTCAATTTTTTTTACCAAACTAAAATTATGTTAACACCACACACCCCACTTCGAGCATGAATACCTTCATAAATCGCCTTCGACCTAAAAAATGAGGTGGAGACGCAAAACCACCCAACCTTTGATAGTTTGTTAAAATAAATCCTCAAATGACAAAAAATACACATCAACATTGTGGAGCGATGCCACACCATCCAAACAATTTCTAAATCAATCGTGGTGACAACATTGTTACCAAACAAATTAACCATGGTAATAATGTTGATCCCACATCATCCAAGAAATTCCATCAATCAAACCATGGTGACAAACATTATAACCAGACAAATTTAACATGGTAACAACAATATTTACCAGATAAATTCTGTATCCTGGGGTAACCCACAAAAAACATGCCCAACTTCACTTTGATTTCTTCGCATATAAGTCAACAAATGAAAACTCTTAGAACTATCTTCCTACACATGGCCACAGACAATTTATGAAATCAAGAAGAGCTACTGAAAGTATCACCACAGTAAATCTACAAAGTCAGACTATTTGATGGGATCCACACTCTAAGATGTACCCTCACTGAAACCTAGTCTTTAAAATTCATAACAAAACGAGCTTATAAACAATAAACCTATCTCTTAAAGAGTAGGGGTCAAATATTTAGAGTCAAAACTACTTCTCCTTAAACCTCGAGTTACGAGTAGGGTTTATTATGTTCATGGCCAAGGTTATTTGATTCTCTACAGAAAGACCACTTATGAGTAAAGTAACGCATGTAAACAACACTATACATGCAAATACACATGTAATACACACGTACATAAACATCAGGCATTAAAGGGTCTACAGAGAGCACATAGACAATATATATATGCAAATAGACAATCATAGGTACCGGATACATATTGCCAGATTTTCTTAACATTTATGCAGACAAACATACATGTCGGACATTACCAGATTTTTGAACATGCATTTGTAAATTACTCGTCTATCAAGTGACAATTATAAACATGCAGGTGAAAGTATATAAACACACGTACATGGTTCAACATTATGGTCTTCCCAGGAGACAAAATTGTTTAGCAATTATGTGTATATGCAGATACATACACAACCTACATTACAGCATATCAGGAAAGCAATTTTATGGTCTAAGACTCTGGATAATAGCATTTGAATTATTTATATACGCAAAAGCGTGTCTATTACAAGATTTTCAAAACAATACTTCATTCAGAACGCTTACTGTTATATAATTGTTCACAACAGACAGGATGATATGCATATAATGACGACTATAGTGTTCAAACATGGACTTCAAAAAGCAGGCATGAACGCTGTTTCTGAACATGAGTGTGCATGCAGAGAATAATACAAGAAAATGTCAAGATGTGAGAATCTGCGAAACCAGTTGAGCTAGATAGGAAAATAAGAATGCCGTAATAAATAAATTTGTTCGGTAGTTATGAAAAACTCTATAAAACAATGCTTGGATCTAAAGTATATGCTTTATAATACCGTATTAAATTTACACAAAATATATGCCTCGAAAAATCTTTGCTTTCAATCTAGGTGAAGAAGTGGAGCAGAATTATGAAAGCCATATGAGGATCAACGAAAACGTTGTCTAAGTCTACTGCGCTGAGCAAAAGGTTTCTTTTAGATCTAAAAATGCTAAAGCCATGCAAACTGTTTTCAACACAGGGAATGTAGAAATTCTTGCGGGAATTTGATCCAGTAAAGGATGCAAAAAGAGAGCGTATAAACTTCATAGACATACCTCTACGCACAGTATAACGAGTTATGATGAAGGGAAGATGGAAGGGAACATTCGTAAACTCTGATAGAGGAGAAGATTAAGAAGGAATATGAAAGAAGGCAGACGATGAAAGATTGGAGGAGAAGGCAGAAGAAAGGCGAGAAAGATGGTAACATCAATTGCTGCTGTTCCACAAGAAGTTTCCAATGGCTATCTCCCGTTTCTGAGGGAGGGAGGAGGAGGGGTCGATAGGAAGACCATATTCTTCGAGGAGAAGGTCGAGCCTCCACTCAGGCATGGATTCGTATTCGGATCGACGGTAGCGAGGGTAGTGGAGAGGCATCTGGAAGACGCAGGGGACGGAGGAGGAGGAGATCTGCCTGGCAGACATGGAGGGGTAGGGGAAAGGAGGCGTTTCACGGAGGCGCGGGGAGGTGCAGGTCTCCAACTGCTGCTCCATGTGCAGGAGGTGCTGCTGGGAGCTGCTCCGTTTCTTGTCGGAGATGAGCCTGTGGACGGACTGCTCGAGGGAGGAAACGTGTCCGTAGAGGTCGGAAACGGCGACGGTCGCAGGGATGGACACAGGGGCCGGGTGATCTGCGCCATGGATAGGGTTAGAGTTAGGGTTAGGGTTAGGGTTAGGGTTAGGGTTTGCGGCCATGTCTGTTGCAGAAGGTTCCATGGAAAGGAGAGAGAGGTTTCTTTTTTGTTTACTATGCTTTCCGCCTCCTCGTATTTATATATTTATGTTTTTCAGAATTAAGAAAAAAAAAAACAACTGATCAAATAATTATTTATAACTTCAGCAATTAACTAATTATTCTCGTAATGTTAAATATTTAAAACGTTTGCTATATTTCCTAAACCTATGTGTCTTTTTTTCCTTCTTTTTTTTTGTAAATTTCGGATTTAAATCATTTAAATCCATTTCGTTTTTTTCTTTCTTTCTTCTTCTTCTTCTTTTTCCGTTGATTTTATTTTTCTTTCGTTTCAAAAAAAAGAACGAGTGAACAATAAAAATAAACAAATTAATACGTGTGGCTATGAACTGCCCCCCGTTTTTTATTTCTGTTTCACACTTGTCCGGACAACATGTCTCTCTCTCTCTCTCTTACACTTGAAACTCGTGGCTACGAACTGCCGCTTCGTATTCACACCTGTCCGGACAATATCTCTATCTCTATGTATGAACTATAAATGTATGGCTTCTATCGAACCCACATGTCCTTGCACTCACAGTTTATTCTTTCCATAACACCTTTGATCGTCCACACCCACCCACCCACGGCACTCCTACGAACCCGAATGTCACCATCTCGTGTCATGCTCCTCTTCATTTTTTCTTTACCAGAAACACAATTGTTATTCACGTAGGAACTAGTAACATAACCTTGAGGCTTCATTGCATGAATAGACCGCCCTTTGCACTTGTGGATACAAATACAATTTTTCATCCTTCTCTTAACGATATCCAGAATCATGTGCCATGCCATAACGATATCCTGGATCATGTGTTGTGCCACCTTTTTGCCTCATGTGTAGGTAGATGCACACTTTGGATCCGTGAGGCCCCTAAGATCTTAGTGCATGAAGAGGATCTCTTTTGCCTAACATAAAGTTGTGGATGCAAACACAAGTGGAATATTTCCTTGATTCCTCAAATCGTTGCCTCGGTCCTTATGCACATTCAACTCCTTGACAAGGAGCTAGAAAGTTGGCATGGCACATTTTCTCTCAATATAGGACTCATTGGGTAGTAAATAGGAATGGGAACGAAGAGATGGGACACATTCTCCTCATCCCGAACTTGACATTTTTGTTTTTGCTAGAAATGTCATATAGACAAACGAAGAAGAAAGAATAAGAGACATGTATTGAAAGAAAGTGAAAATGAGAAAGGAAGCACATTGAAATTTCATATTGACATATATTGATGGATGAATTGTTTAAAGAAGGCATAAATAGTAATAGCTAAAAGTTTTGAGAGAGATGAGTGAACGAAGTTCTCATTATATTCTCTTTTTTCTCCTATACACTTGGGATCTCGTAAGTCACAACCTCTCTCGTCGGTAATTCCGCCAAGTTTTGATTTAGATGTAAGAGTTTAGCTATTAATGTCTACCAATCTTCTCATTGTGGACAATCATTCATGATGTTGTGGTCTATACCAAGGTATTTTACATGCGTGATTCAATTTCAAGCAATGAATGCCTTGCCTCAATTATTTCATTTATGTTTCTACACACAATGAGCTATTCGTAGTAGTGTCTCTCCACAATCTTATGAGTAATTTAGTATATTCAAATCTTATTACAATTCAACCAGAAACATGGTTGTCATCTAATTTATGAAATATTGATACAAATATTCTGTCTCCGCACATTTTGATTGGGCCTTACAACATCTCTCAAAGGGAAGGCGCTTTAATATACGCAGTAACATCTCTTTCATGCAAGGGACATGAGTATTTTGGAAGGAAATAAATTATTAACGTTTATGTCGAGAGAGGGTAGTCAAAATACACCTTGGAATCTTACACCAACACATGTTACTCCTTACCGACAATATGCAAGCTATGTTATATATCACAAGTCAATGATGGTCATGATGTTCCTATTCATCTAAATCTAGTCTATGTAATTAGTGTAATGCTCAAATTGAAAGTAAAGGTGTTAGTATAGGTAAAACAAATATCTACAGAGGGTTCATGTATCATTATTCATGTGATGATGTCAAATATGACATTAAATCACATAATGAGATGCCAATGGAGAATGAGATTTTCTTTCCAAAAGAAAACCATTTACAAATAATGGTGTTTAGCCTTGACTTAATGGCTTCTCTTTCTTTTGATGATTTTATATATTGTTTTATTAGACATGACCTTTTGTTGTTTTATATATTGCTCTAGAGCTCCTTTGGGCGAGTTCACCACATGTACAACCTTAAGTGGGCCACTCGCCTACATAAATCCCTTGGCTATCAACTCACATTTTTTTCATTTACCATATCCGTAAAGTAGTTAGTATCTTAAAAGAACATGACAATACATAAACCCCTTGGTCATCCAACTACAATAATGAGAATCTTATGGTAAGATAAACATCTAAGGTATCGTAATACTAGTTGACATAATGACAACTCATACAAGGACAAGGTGGGAATAGAGCTCAATTTTGAGGATTGGCAAATCGATTATCCTTTCAACCTACATAGATGTTATGGTACTAGATGGAGCCATAAAAGAAAAACCCAATTCTCATCGTGTGATTGTGGCATAGAGATGAATGCCTAAGTTAAGTAGTCATACACTCCTTATTATAATGGCAAGGGTAAAGTGTGAACTATTTATTGAGTGAGTGCATATTGAAATGTTGACAACCATATAGCATTTAACGATGCCTAAAGTTGCGAGATAGTAACACAAATGTCTTTAACAACTAGATGTGGAACGAAATTGTGATTTGCCTCCTTTAGAATCCTTGTATAGTAAAGATATGTTGTCCCATCTAGAATGTGAATGTGGTGTTTTAAATCCCCACTCTCAATCTATACTTTCTAACGTTGTCGTGAAGATCCGCCTCTATGTGCGGATCGTGAGGCGGAACCACCGGGGTTCTGGACCGGAAGGACTCGAAGCACCCACTAGCTTTAGCGAGAAAGGATTTAAGATAGTTTGAGGGAGAGAGATTGAGATGGCGAGAGAGAGATAGAGAGTAAGAGAGATAAGATCAAACTTTTAACTTTAGATTCGAGAGACAACATATATCATCAATTGGAGAACAAATTTTTCTTCTTCTTAAATTCTTGAATCAAAACATAACATACCTTTGATCCTTTTCATCCATCCTTTTATAGACGCACCCATGCATATGATGCATGTGAGGGTACAAGACATGCATATGATCCTTTACAATGCATGGAATGCATGTGATGCATGTTTGCCATTTGGTGCTCATGCATCACATCTCACTCAATTAAGCTCTAATATGAGAATTTACATGTAAAACTATTGATAGGGAAGACATTTCTAAAGAAATGACATAGCCTAGTGGTAAGTCTATAGACTCTCAATGTGGAGGTGCAAGGATTAAGTCTTCATTTGCACGCCTTTTGAATACACACACACACACACATATATGTTTTTTATTATTAATGTATTTTTACAAGGCCATTTCCCGTTCGGTCGTCGTCTCGTCGGCTCTGTCAGTCGCGGTCGCCGGGTAATGTCAGATGCTGGATCCCGTCGGTCGTCGTCCCGAATTCGTCCAGAACACATAGTTATATGCATTTGGCTACATCTATTCATTATGTCATACAACTTAACCTTTCTATGCTCCACACATAGACACAAACATAATAGCTTTTGCTCTGCCTTATATATGGTGGGTTCCTTATTTGTCCTGTCTATGTGGGATATCACATATTTTTCTCTTCTTCTTTGCAAACTTTATACCCACATAACTTGACACTTAGATGTCCGTTTCCTACGTAGTAAAATACATTCAGAAGCTCTTTAAGACCTCCATCTTTTTGTTCCAAGATATTAAACTTATTTAAAATAGTATCTTTACTATTATTGTTTTATATTTCGTGAGAAGAACCACGCTCGATTTCGTATATTCCTTAAAGTTTCACACTATCACCGAAAATCTTCACGACAACGTCCCATGTAAAAAGGTTTTATTTTTGGTTCTATAGGTCATATTTGACTTTTAAAGAGGATGGTAAAATCTCTCTCTCTCTCTCTCTCTCTCTCTCTCTCTCTCTCTCTCTCTCTCTCTCTCTTGGTGAAAACACACAATTATATTAATAAATGTGTGTAAAAAGCAGTATTTACAATGGGTGTGACAATGGAGTATGGTCACCCATTAACTACACTACATGGGTAGTTGAACATGTTGAATTGTCAATAGGCAAGACGAACACTCCACTGAGAAAAGAATTACACTTGCTCCAATAATGAAAATTGCCACATAAGTACTCCTGTCAACTTTCGTAGATATGCTTTCACTCCATGTCTCGTAACCATCGAATACAAAAGCATTGCGCATGTTCCAATTATAGCGGAATCTCCAATATCTCAGAAATAAAAAAACAATCTCCATCTCTGATTTTGGGTTAACCTGTGTAAATTGTGCAAACACCCACTATCTAGGCGTCAAATAACACTGTCATAAAACTTGCCAAATTTGAGAAATGTAACTCCAAATCTGACATGCAATCAGACATTGTATAAATCGATGAGTACTATCTTCCATTTGAACACTGCAAAAAGCCTTTAGCCTTATGAAAATACCATCATGAACAAGTGCTCCTTAGAACAAGGTGAGAATGGGGGTAGAGCTACTAGAGACGTTCCTTCTGTCGGCCTTCCCTTCAGTTGAGTGGCAATTACCTGTTGTTAGTTCACGATGCTTTAGAGCTAATCGCAAAGGAAATCCTCCAATCAAAAATCTCCAAATGAAGACCTTTGCTACAAGTGGCAATTTAGAATGCCAACTACATTATAAGATATGCCACCACCCATGATCAGATTTGTGTATTTTCCATTCTTCTTCAACCTTAGATGATAGCCATCCAAGAGACTCAATAGAGCAATGATACAAAAGATTAGTAGTCACTTGTAACAACGACGTTTGACCCCATAAACACCAATCAATACACGGTTGTTCTCCTGTTTATAAAGTTAAGGGAATTTTCCGAGGACCCTACCTAGTTCTTGAATTACCTTGCCAAGTAGTGGGCAAACTATTATGTTGCATATTCATTGATTTCTCCTTCGACTTGCCCTTAACCCGATGTCAATCTTTGTCAACAACATCACAACTAGCTCTATCCAATGTTTTTTTTCCATTATTGATAACCCCTAAGCTTTTTTTTTCCCTATCCATAGATTGAGTTCCCTTATTCTTAGGGCCCAAACCTTGAAGTGAGACCTCTTTATAAACTGCTCTAGATGATGTTCCTTCATCCATAACAACCACAATATCTGACACACTAATATCTCTCCCAACTCCTTCCTTGCCGTTAGGAACCTCTATAGTTTAAGGACAATGACAATGACATTCCCCCATAAAGTGACCCCATTCACCACATCTAAAACAATGACCTGCAAATGTCTCTCACTTCAATTTAAAACAAAGCCTTTTCATTCCAGGTGTGTTCATACACACCCATCTTGGCCTCTTACGACTTGTATTCCATAACACACAAAATCTGTACTTATTTGTAGCATTTGCATGCGGAGATACCAACACTTTACCCATTTGACTCATCAACTCTAGTAAAAGTGGTCATAAAAAAGCATGCTTACAATCCAATGTTACCCAAACATGGCATTCTTGTTTTAACAAAGCATGATAGTCCACTACGAGGGCCGATTGCATTACATGCACCAATCGTTTATAAAAAAACACAAGAACTTTAGCCAACAATGCACTTCGATGTTCTGATGAACGAAATATTGCATCATAAAACCCTTGTGGTCCTACATATATATTTTCAACACAATTTGGTGACACAATTGTGTTCAACCATTGTTTAATCCAATTAACGTATGGGAGTTGCCCGGTAAAAAAAATAAAATTGCACGATAATAGAATACATCAAAAGATTGCAACACTGCCTTAGCATCAACTTCCACATCATGCACATCGTGATCAATGCATTCTTTCACTTCATTTTCATTTTCTTTCACAATATCAGACAAGAAGGTATTGGCAATTCCCCATAAATGATCCCAATCACAATGATCCTTGTCAACCTCATCTATATGTATTACTTCGGCATATGTCAATTTTTTCTCATAAATTTCTTCAATACCCTTAAACCTCTTAGAGCATTCCAATGTCTTCCCTTTCACGGTTACATTCAACCATCACATTACTATTTTTTTGATCAATTGTTTCCATATCAATGCCCCCACAATTTGTGAGGAATTCATGTTTATATCCATTATTCTTGATGTGATTTCGATCCAGGATCAAAATAATTTTCCATGAACAAGAGAGACAACCGGAACTCACCCGATTGAAGAGGTCGAAGATGATGAAGACAATGGAAGACCCACAATGTGTGTTGAATATGTGGATGCCGACAACACAATATTCCTTATTTCTATCGCTGCTTCTCGTATAGACCATCAAATTTAACTTTCTCTCTCTCTCTCTCTCTCTCTCTCTCTCTCTTTTCGTAAATAATGGTTTTCATTACGAAAGAAAAAACACCACCATGACTAACTTACAACAAACTATAGAACCCCTTCTATCTAGGGATCTAAAGAAAATTACGACACCAAACTCAATGCCACCCTACACACCAATTCAAATGGTGAATATGATGATATGTGACCTTGCAGAGTTCTCTCTCTTCTTGGTTGAGATTTCGTGACTTCTCTAGCACTGTCAATTGCCACAAAAGAAGTCCTTTTAACTTTAGAACATATTTTCTCACCCCCACTTGCGAATAAAAAATGAAGGCATTTCGCATATTCCAATTGAACCATAGCCCCCAATACCTCAAGAACTCAAAAATAATTTGAGAATGAGGCATTGGTTCATTGTTCTCCATATGTGCAAAAACCCAATTGAAGGAAGATAGACATACTCCAGTTAGAGACATCCACACTAAACTGATACACCTCCAAACCATCCTTGCCATCGGGCAGGAAATAAATCGATGCCTACTATGTTCCAATTCTACTATGTTTCAATTTAATCGGATGGCAAGATTGGGTTTGGTAACAATTAATGATGCTATATTGGTGTCACAAAGAAGATTAATGGCTTTTCGAACAATCAGATCCACATTCCGTATTCTAAAAGGTTATACCTTTATTTGGGATAAGTTGCAACAAATACTATCTTCGTATGAGCCAATTCCTTATTTAGATGGGCGATCTCAAGAGCTTGATTGGAGGTTTGTTGGAAATAAGAGATTGACTATGATCTCAACAAATGTTGCTTATCACACGTTGATTAACAAACATAAGTAGTTGGAAGAAAGGGTTATAAAGATATGGAGGTTTCATAAGCCCATTACTTGGTGGCTTCATGCGATCAAGGTAGGTTGGTGTTCTCGATTAATACTACGAGCCAAGGTATTTGTTTGGAGAGTTATGATTGGAGCTTTGCCATTGGGGGATGCATTAAAAAAAAGAAATATTACTAAAGGATTGTCTGTCTGTCTGTCTGTCTGTCTGTCTCTACTTTAGAAAATGCACGAAAACATATACGAGTATATAATTGGTAAACATTCTCATGCATAAGTGAAGGTTATGCTCATGAAGACTTAGAATAAGGATAAACCATTCATTCTAGATTTAAAAAAATCAACCATGTGAAACCGTAGAAAGCTTTTATTACCCTAGTCTTGGATTCCATCCAATCATAGATGGAATGAATGTGCTACATGTTGTTTCGAAGTGACAAAGAAGGGTTACAATGCATTTGAGCATACATACAATGGTGGTGAACTTAAATGTCTTGCTTCTCAAGAAAAAACTATTTACCACTTTGGAAACACAACTTCCTTTTTTTTTTTAAAACAAAATATCCTTCCATTAGTTTTTAAAAAGTCATAACAGTTCCAATATACAAAATATTTTTCCCAAACCGTCTTATGTAAGACAATGGCTAATGAAACAAATCTATGAACTCCAAAGTAGAGGAAAACAGTCAACTAATTTGCAAGCTATTCCATAGACACCTTCCAAGCTATTAAATAGACAACAACAAAAGTAGTTGCATCCAGAGACAAGCCCTTGCATCGCTACCACAAATTTTCAAGGTAGAGAACTTGGAATCACGACTTATTGCTCTATGGGGTTGAAATATGGAACAATACTAATTATACTTGGAAGGAGTTTGAAAATGTCCAAAATCTCTTTCTTATAATGTTTCTACAAGCCAAGCTACAAACACCACACATGCTCCTATTTCCTAAGACTAAATCACTTCCCATCTAGATCATGACAATGGAAAGGGATATTTAGTGCATACTCATGTTTTTAGACTCGCATCAACTTCCTAGTATATGTGATGGAGCCCATCCCTCTATATACCATTTGCACCATTGCTTCCATAAAACTTACCTTAAATTCTCTTCAATCTGAGTTGAGGTGTTGGGGAACATGTGAGGAGATTCACTAAATATGCATATTTTTGCCTTGAACAAGTTTATGAGTCTAAGTATCACATTTTGATACATGTTCTATGTTGACTCACATTTGAGTTTACTTTCCATACATGACAATGTGGTCACCTCCACAAAATCCTCTCGAAGTCAAAATATGTACTCTCAATTGGAACATTCATTAGTAAAGTTGTTGAGCATTGGAATTCACCACTCAATTCTAGAGGTCTACTATGTGAAAATGATTTAGTTTTGACACCTTAGGACCTAGGTCATATTTAACTTCTAAGGACAATAATGAAATCTATCTTGATCTTTCTCTCTCCCATGACATAGCATTGGAGGAGCTAGTAAAAACTAATTCTCCATAACCCTTCTTGTTATGAGCATAATCGTAATTGTACTCCTCTAAACTTAGGTTTAGGTGTAGGCTCAATCATAAGGAATGAATGTTAAGGATAGAGTTATTCTTAATCCTATGGTGGGAGATAACTTTGGAATTACATCACTTGACCAATTATAACAAAACATTCAAGTTTGAATTAGACAAGGGCATAACCTTTAAGGCTATATGAGAAGGCTAATTACCTTCATGAAGGGGATAATCTTTCTTATTTTGGTAGAGACACTAATAGAAGGTGATGTGTTATAGAGGTTGATCTTATAAAGGATGTGTTCATGTGTCGATGTTGTGACTATGTTTGCTACACATGTATAGTTTATCTCCCTGCCTAGTACACCCATATATGCGTTTTGATGGTATGGGTAGTGTGTCGTGTCCTTAGGAAATCATCATACGATAGAATGTCAAATTAGAAATTAGATATTAGCATCATCTTTGTAATATAACACTCTTAAAATATTGGTACGCGACAAACTGAAAGTTGTGATTCTAATCCTAATACGTGAGATGTAGACGTGTTGTATGACTATACATATAGTACGTAAAATTTGTGTTCGTCTAGCATAACATTCGTTTTCCTACGTTGAAAAACGAATGCGAATGTTATTCAAACATTCTTGTGTTTTTCCCCCATTTTTTTAATGCTTTTTTTCCATTTTTTAGGCTTATTTACCTCATAAAAAAGAGTTAATCCAAAAGTATGGTATTTATCATTCTTTGAGGGTGTTTTTCTTACGTATTTTTCTTTGATGGTATGTATGGTTCATACTATGACTATACAGTAACCTGAAGAAGTAAGTAATATTTACCCAACCTTTTTTTCCATAGTTGTTATGTGTGGTGACAAGTCCACCCCAACATGTAACAACTACTTACAAAAATACTATTTTTTATGGTGAAATGTATTTGGTTAACTAATCTCAAAAGCTCCAAGACAAAATGCCTCACTTTCGATCAATTTGAGCTGTGTTATTTCGTTGTTAATCAAGTTGCATAGTAAGAAGCTATCATTACATATTTGGATAATTGTTGGTGGTGTCATTTTGTTTGATTTGAGTTGGGTCTTCTTAGTGTTATAATCAACTAGAAAATGTAAGAAACTACCCCCAAACTTTGGATAGGTATGGATAAATTGTTTGACTATGCTTCCTTAAATTGTATTGACAAGACATTATTGTATGCTATTGCACTTAATCATTTAGTGCAATTCTCCTAATGGAAGCACATTTTTTCAATCTCATATAACCCTATCATACATTATAATCATGATTGGAAAAATTAACATAGTTCATTATTATAATCATTTTGCAATATGTTTGCTAAAACTAAGTTCATCCAATAATATCATTGTTGTTCCAACAAACTTGAGGTAAAAGAAAGTGGCAAAAGATAACTAAAGTGACATCAAGCTAGAACATAAAAAACAATGTCATGATTCTAAACGACGTTTCTCTTATATCTCCATAGAGTTATTATCATTTAGACATAAAAGTGAGTTGGCATGATTTCATCAAAGCATAAAAATAATGGCTGACAAAGATATTCCATGGTCTCAAGGTGAGGACATAGTGTTCAAATATGTAATTGACTTGAGAATCTTGAAATGTTTGTCTTGGACAACACCCACAATTTCTTAATGGCACATGGCATGGAGAAATAATCTTCATCTACCTTTTCCTCTTGTACCCACCCTTATTCAAAAAGGCCCATTTCTAAAGACAAACCTTGGGTTTGACATCCTATAAAAATTTATTAAAATTCATAAAAATTCATCAAAGATGCGGCCTCTTACAATACCCAAAAGTTGACTCAGCATCCATTTTTTGTAAATATTATCATTCACCTTTTGTTCACTACGTTGCTCGTGTGTACACCGATTTGAATTACAATATGTTCTAAGAACTTGTTTGAATTTCTAGCACAACAGACATTTAAGAAACATCACAATATAACCACATGATTATTTGCATGTGAGGTAGGCGAACATTAAAAGCCATACGATCACAACATTAAAGCCTAATGTCAAAATATGTTTTGCAAATTTGTCAATAAATTGGGTCATCTTTAATGACAAGGTATATGATTGAAGAACAAATTTGTCTTGGTTATCAATGACAAGTTGCAATGAAGCTCCCATTGCCTAAATACATTATATTCCATCTTTCTCAACAAGAAAATTTGCATAATTTAGCAAGAACATTCTTTGTCCTATCCATAATTGTTATATATCATCTTACTCGGCTCTTAGTCTATTCACTTTTTTGTTACCAAATTAAAATTATGTTTACACCCCACCCCACACTTTGAGCATGAATACCTTGATAAATCACCCTCAACCTAGAAAATGAGGTCACAACACCACCATGTAAAGATGCAAAACCACCCAACCTTCTAATAGTTTGTTAAAAGACCTCCTCGAATGATAAAAAACACGCATCAACATTGTGGAACGATCCGCACCACCAAGCAATTTCTAAATCAATCATGGTGACAACATTGTTACCAAATAAATTAACCATGGTAATAATGTTGGTCCCACATCATCCAAGCAATTCCCTCAATCAAACCATGGTGACAAACAGAGACAAATTTACCATGGTAACAACAATTATTACCATATAAATTCTGTATCATGGAGTAAGCCACAAAAACTTGCCCAACTCCACTCTGATTTCATCTCATATTAGTCAACAAATGAAAACTCCTCGAAAAGTAAACAAATGAAAACTCTTGGAAGCATCTTAAACATGTGCTCTCACAGCAATACCCGCAAACCTGATCATGTAATGACAATTTATGAAATCAAGAAGAGCTACACCAAGTATTACCACAGCAAATCTTTAAAGTATTGGATGGGATTCACAAACAGTCTAAGACCTCATTCAAACCTAGTCTTTAAAATTCACAACAAAACGAGCTTATGAGATGAGCCGAAACAATACACCTATGTCTTAGACAGTATCCCAGAATCTCATCAAATATTTGGGGTCAAATCTACTTAAACCTCGAGTTAGTGCGTGGGATCTATGGAATGAGTTCAAATCCCTAATAAGCATTCATTCACGACGTTACTATGGTCATGACTCATGACCATTTTATGAGTAACGTCTATACATGCACATTGCAAATACATATGTAATACACACACGCACATAAACATCAGGTATTAAAGGTCTGCAGAGAGCACATAGAAAATATATATTCATACAGATTTATATGCATGCAGTATCACATAGACAAACATATATTTTGGACACTACCATATTTTTGAACATTTATGCATATATATACACATAGACAATCATACATGACGGATATTACCAGATTTTTTAACATATCAAACGTACATGGTTCAGCAAAGGCCTTCACAGGAAATCAATTACAGAGCAATTATGTGTATATGAACATACAAACAAACACAACCTACATTATAACCTATTAGGACGGCAATTTTATGTACATACAAACGTGTCTATTATAATATTTTCAAAACAATACGTAGGCTCACTAAAACGCTTCATTCACAACGCTTACAGTTATATACTCTTTCACAACACACAGGATGATATGCAATTTTGACGACTGAAGTGTTAAAAAATGACTTCAAAAAGCAGGCATGAACGCTGTTTCTGAACATATGAGTGAGCATGCAGAGAATAATACAAGAAAATATCAAGTTGTGAGAATCTAGCTACATAAACCCTTGTATTTACGATAAATTTTCCCGACGATTTCTGCCAAACAATTTGAGCTAGCTAAGCAGATAAGAAAGACTTAATAAATAAATGTGTTTGCTAGTTATAAAAAAAACTCTAGAAAAAATGCTTGGATCTAAAAGTATATGTATAATCATACCGTATTAAATTTACACAAAATATAGGCCTCAAAAACTCTTTGGTTTCAATCTAGGTGAAGCATTGGAGCAGAATTATGAAAGACATATGAGGAACAACGGAAACGTTGTCTAAATTTACTGCGCTGATCAAAAGGTTTCTTTTAGATCTGAAAATGTTCAAGGGATGCAAACTGTTTAACACAGGGAATGTAGAATTCTTGCGGGAATTTGATGAAGAAGAGGATGCAGAAAGAGAGCATATAATTTTCATGGACATACCTCTACGCACAGTATAACGAGTTATGATGAAGGGGAGGTGGAAGGGAACATGTGTAACTCTGATGGAGGAGAAGATTAAGAAGGAATATGAAAGAAGTTGACGACGAAAGATTAGAGGAGAAGAAAGAAGAAAGGCGAAAAAGATGGTAACATCAATTGCTGCTGTTCCACAAGAAGTTTCCAATGGCTATCTCCCGTTTCTGAGGGAGGGAGGAGGAGGGATCGATAGGAAGACCATATTCTTCGAGGAGAAGGTCGAGCCTCCACTCAGGCATGGATTCGTATTCGGATCGACGGTAGCGAGGGTAGTGGAGAGGCATCTGGAAGACGCAGGGGACGGAGGAGGTCTGCCTGGCAGACATGGAGGGGTAGGGGAAAGGAGGCGTTTCACGGAGGCGCGGGGAGGTGCAGGTCTCCAACTGCTGCTCCATGTGGAGGAGGTGCTGCTGGGAGCTGCTCCGTTTCTTGTCGGAGATGAGCCTGTGGACGGACTGCTCGAGGGAGGAAACGCGGTCGTAGAGGTCGGAAACGGCGGCGTGCGCAGGGATGGACACGGCGGCCGGGGCCGGGGGTTCTGTGTCATGGATAGGGTTAGGGTTAGGGTTAGGGTTAGGGTTTGCGGCCATGTCTGTTGCAGAAGGTTCCATCGAAAGAAGAGAGAGAGAGAGAGTGGTTTCTTTTTGTTTTCTCTGCATTCCGCCTCCTCATATTTATATATTTATTGTTTTCAGAATTAAGAAAAATAGAAAGAAACCAATCAAATTATTATTTACAATTTAAGCAATTAATTCATTATTACTCTTAATTTAAACATTTAAAACGTTTATTATATTTCCTAAGCCCTTTGTTTTTCTCTTCTTCTTTTTGTATCACTAGATATCGAATTTCGCTTTCTTCTTCTTCTTTCAATTTATTTGTAATTATTTGTTTTTCTTGCGACCCACGTCTTTTGTTTCAAAAAACAAAACGAGGGGAACAAAATAAAGAATAAAAATAAAAACGTGTGGCTGTGAACTGCCCCCCCCCCCCCCGCCCTTTCCGTTCCGTTTCACACTTGTCCGGACAACACCTCTCTCTCTCTCACACACACACACTTAAAACGCGTGGCTATGAACTGCCGCTTCGGTTTCACACTTGTCCGGACAACCGCTCTGTCTCTCTGTGTGAAGTTCGAACTATAAATGTGTGGCTCCTATCAAACGAACCCACGTTACGCTCCCAGTTTCATCTTTCCATTAACACCTTTGGTGGTCCAAAATCCACACCCACCAACGCACTCCTACCAACTTTAGTGCCACCATCCCGTGTCTCGCTCCTCTTCATTTTTCCCTAACCAAAAACTAGTAACATAACCTTTCGGCTTCATTGCATGAATAGACAACGCTTTGTACTATTGGATACATACATATACGTCCTTTTATCCTTCTCTTAATGTTATCTAGAATCGTGTGCCATGCCATAACGGTATCTTGAATCATGTGTTGTGACACCTTTCTGCCTCATTTGTAGGTAGATGCACACTTTGGATCCATGAGGCTCTTACGATCTTAGTGCACGAAGAGGGTCTCTTTTGCCTAACATAAAGTTGTGGATGCAAACACGAGTTGAATATTTCTTTGATCCCTAAAATTGTTGCCTCAGTCCTTATGCATGTTCAACTCCTTAGCTAATGAGCTAGAAAGTTGGCATGGCACTTTTCTCTCAATATAGGACTCATTGGGTAGTAAATGGGAATGGAAACGAAGAGATGGGACACATTCTCCTCATCCCGAACTTGACATTTTTGTTTTTGCTAGAAATGTCATATAGACAATCGAATAAAGGAGTTTTGGCTATTACAACATGTTTAGGTAGACTAGCAAATTGTAGGTAATATATGCATAGCACAAAAAGAGAAAGAAGAAGAATAAATAGAGAAAGAATAGGAGACATGTATTGAAAGAAAGTGAAAATGAGAAAGGAAGAACATTGATATTCACATATGTTGATGGATGAATTGTTTAAGGAAGGCATAAATAGTAATAGCTACATGTTTTGAGAGAGATGAATGACCGAAGTTTTAATGTACATGAATCCTCGTAAATTCCCTTTTTTCTCCTATACACATGGGATCTCGTAGGTACAACCTCTCCCAAAGGTAAATCCGTTAACTTTTTATTGGTTGTATTTTTTAGTTTTGATTTGGATGTAAGAGTTTAGCTATTAATGTCTACCAATCTTCTCATGTCATGGACAATCATTCATGATGTTGCAGTCTTTCATGTTGTACCATGGTATTTTAACGTGCGTGACTCAATTTCAAGAAATGAATACCTTGCCTTAATTATTTCATTTCTTATTCTACACACAATGAGCTATTTGTAGTAGTGTGACGTGTCTATCCACGATCTTATGAGTAATTTGATATATTCAAATCTTATTACAATTCAACTAAAACAACGGTTGTCATTTATTTTTATGAAATATTGATACAAATATTTTGTCTCCACGTACTTTGACCGGGCCTTACAACATCTCTCAAAGGGAATGGTCTTTAATATACGCACTAACATCTTTTTCATGCAAGGGAAATAGTATTTTGGAACAAAATACATTATTACCATTTATGTAGAGAGAAAGTAGTCAGAATACACCTTGGAATCTTACACCAACACATGTTACTCCCGTGCGGAATAGCGCTTGGCCACAACCGAGACTCAAACACTTTATGAAAGAACAAAACAGAAATGGTGGTTCGTACATTTAAACAGAAGAGATTACACATGATGTTTACATGGAAAGCCCTAATAGGGAAAAACCACGAGAGCCCACAGACTCCAACTATCACTATACGAGAAAGGAGGTACAACAGGAGACTCAGAGACAAAGACCTCGAGCTCAGTATCTTTGCCAACCGGCGGCTTCTCTTCTCTCTCTCTCTCTCTCTCTCTCTCTCTCTCTCTCTCTCTCTCTCTGTACTATTATACTACAACTAACAACATTAACAACAACCTATCAAAGTGATTGCCTTAAGTCATATTTATACTTATATGACTTTAAGACTATTTACAAATATAGTCTTTACAGGCACACTAGAAACATATTTGCAGATATGTCCCTGGATCCGATTCACACCGGATCTCATCCGGAGGGACCGAATTCCCAACAAACTCCCTCTTCGCTCCGGCATGGGATTTTTCATTAGTCTGATCCGTCTCCGGCATGTGCCCAATGTGTCAGCTGACAACACCTTGGTTAGCATATCCGACCCATTCTCCTCCGTGTGTATCTTCGTCAGTGCGAAGTCTGGATCTTCTACCTTCTCCCGGAGCCAATGATATCTTCTCTGGATGTGCTTGGTCTGGGAATGGTAGGCCGCGTTCTTAGCAAGGTGGATGACACTTTGGCAGTCGCAGTAGAGCCGGTATTCCTCATGTCAAATCCTTAGCTCTCCGATGAAGTCCTTCATCCAAATTACTTCCTTGTCGGCTGCCACAGCTGCCATGTACTCCGCTTCCGTTGTTGACAGTGCAACGGACTTCTGCAGCCTCGATTGCTACGATACAACTCCCCCTGCATATGTCATGACGTATCCGGATGTGGACCGGTTGGTATCCGCATCAGCCGATATATCTGAATCCGTGAAGCCTTCCAGTTGGGGTTTATTTGAGCCGAACCGGAGGCACATACTCGAGGTGCCTTTCAAGTACCGGAGTATCCACTTGACCACGTTCCAGTGTTCTCTTCCCGGATTGCTCATGAACCGGTTGACTACTCCAATTGCGTATCCGATATCTGGTCGAGTGCACACCATCGCGTACATCAAGCTTCCGACGGCAAAGGCATATGGTAACTTCATCATATTCAACTTCTCTGCTTTCCAAACAACTTGTAGTTTGCTGGAAGGGTTGACTCGACTAGCTTCGCATCCGACATATTGAACCGTTTAAGCACCTTTGTCATGTACTTCTCCTGTGACAACCATAGCAATTTCTTCGTAGATTTCCGATTTTGGTTCGGTCTGGTCCAACAAATAACATGTCATCTACATACAATAGGAGTATCAAGAAGTCACCTCCGTCAAATTTCTTCACGAACACACAATGCATGGCTTGCGTCTTGTGGTACCCTTGGTCGATCATGAAGGAGTTGAACTTCCGATACCGTTGCCGGGGAGCTTGCTTCAGTCTGTATAAACTCTTCTTCAACCAACATACCAAGTGCTCCTTCCCCTTCTTCACGAAACCCTCCAGTTGCTGCATGTAGATCTCCTCCCCGAGGTCCCCGTGGAGGAATGTCGTCTTAACATCGAGTTGTTCAACCTCGAGGTCCACGCTTGCCGCTGTGCTCAACACAGTTCGGATAGATGTCATCTTTACTACCGGGGCAAAGATCTCATCGAAATCCACTCCTTTCTTCTGTTGAAAACCCTTCACCACAATCCAGGCCTTGTACCTCGGTGGATTTTTGGCGTCTCCCGGTTGCAGCTTGTACACCCACTTGTTCTATAATGCCCTCTTTCCTTTTGGCAACTCCGTTAGTCTGTATGTGTGGTTCTCATGCAAGGAATCCATCTTGTCCTGCATGGCACTCAGCCACTTGCGGTTGTGGGTGTCTTTCTTTGTTTCTTCAAAGCTTTCCGGCTCCCCCTCATCGGTCAGCAATACATGCTCTGCATCCGGAAATCTCCGGGGGGCTCTTCTCTCTCTGAGTGGGTATCTCCATCCTTTGTCTTCAACTACCGGTTCCTCTGTTTGTTCTTCATCCGACTCCGATTTAGGTTCTTGTTCGGTTCCGATCAGTTCGTCGGTGTCAGCCGATTACCGGCTACCTTTCAGTTTTCATTGGATGATGCAGAGTTCATCACCTTCTTCTCCAACTCCACATCAATTCGATCATTTATTTGGTTGAGATTACCGAAACTTTGGTAATCTCAACCAAGTATTCGACATATGAATGGATTCGTCTTGAATGGCTGAGCAGTCGACAATTGTCCTTTCTTCCATGAAGACTATGTCTCGACTATGGAACACCTTTTTGTCGACCAGGTCCCACACTCGATAACCTAACTCATCATTGCCCTATACTAGGAATATGCATGGCCTGGACTTCGGATGCAACTTTGCTCTCTTGTCCTTTGCAACATGCACATATAAGAGACACCCGAACACCTTCAGATGCTAGTAAGACACGTCTTTACCGGTCCATACTCTTTGTGGTGTGTCTCCTTCCAAGGGTGCCGAGGGTGATCTGTTAATCACGTACGTCGCCGACATCAGTGCCTTAGTGCAAAACGTCTTGGGTAACTTTCCATGTGTTAGCATGCTTCGCACTCTTTCCATTATGGTCTAGTTCATCTGTTCAGCCAGCCCATTCAATTCCGGCGTCTTCGGCATGGTGAATTCGAGTCGGATTCCCTTCGACCGACAGTACTCCTCGAACTGCCCCCGGTATTCTCCTCTATTATCTGCTCGAACCGCCTTCAACGTCCAGTTGGTTCCTCTTTCCACTCTTGCATGGAGCTCCTTGAAGACGGACAACACTTGCTCCTTCGTCTTCAGTGGTGATGCCGACAGCTTCCGACTGTGGTCATCTATGAACATCATGAAGTAGTATGATCTGGCATGTGACTTTGTGTCCACTTGACACAAATCGGTATGCACCAGCTCCAGTGGTGCATTTCGTCTCATCGGTGGCCTTGTTCGGAAGGAGGTTCGGTTTTGCTTGCTAGCCAGGTAGTCGATGCACTACTCAAGTTGCACGTCCTTTATCTCCGAAATGAGGTTGTCCTCGGTAAGTCTTTGCATCCCCTTCTGGCTCATGTGACACAACCTCTTTTGCCACAACTCACTAGTAATGTCGAATACTACGTTCACTTCTTCCCAACATATCCGGGCATGCATCAGATAAAGTGTGTTGATTGTTGAGTGGCAAGCTCAACAGGAGCCAGATCGGTTGAATAACCCGGAGCCGGTAAGCGAGACGGATCGGGCGAAACGGATCGGTATTACGGTGAGCAACCGAACTGGCAAGCAGTGGAGGCCGGGTGCAATCCGTAACCGGAAGTACAATCAGAAGCCTAGTATAGGATAGACTACTAGGTAGCTATAGTCTCGTAGTAAGTGTCAGATGCTCGTGTGAGCATTGAAGTACATGGTACTTCTGACAGTCCCAAGAGGACTTGTATAAATAGTGCTACTTAGCACAGTGTGTGTACAGAGTTTTGATATAATTTTGAAATTGTGTTCTGCTCTCTCTGTCTCTGTCTCTGTCTCTGTCTCTGTCTGTTGTTAACATGGTATCAGAGCGCGAGGGTTGAGAACCTCTGCTGCAGACATTTACTCTTGAGAAGAAAACCCTAACAGGTCGCAAACAGACACAGTAGAAGACATGGATAGAGGCATGGCTACGTCGCTCCCGGTGGAGAAGCTCGACAGGAGCAACTACGCATCTTGGTCTTACAAGATGCACCAGTACCTGCTTGGACACGGGTACTGGAGTTATGTCAAAGGAGCGAATGATGCGGCGCCCGACTCGGCACACAAGGACTTCCCAGTATGGGAACAGGCGGCAAGGAGGGTGATGTACTGCTTCGCGTCCAGTGTCGGCGATCAGCTGCTCAGCCACATCCGTGACGCCAAGACACCGAAGGATGCTTGGGGGAACCTGAAAAAGGTTTTCGCCGCAAGCACCATTGCCCGGAAGCTGCATCTCAGACAGGAGTTGAGCAATGTTCGACAGAAGAACATGTCCTTGGCAGACTATACGGGCCGGATAAAGGAGATCTGCGACTCGCTCGCCTCTATCAATGTTATCGTAGAGGAAGACGAGATGGTGCAGGTATGTCTTGGAGGCCTGGCGTCCAAGTTCGGAGCGTTCCGAATTGTGGTGTGTACAAGGGAGAATACCCCCTCATTCTTCGACTTACAGTCAATGCTCCTTGTAGAGGAGAACCACGCCGGTGCATCTACCAGTGCATCCCCGGACAGCCGAATGCTGTACACGGGAACGGATCGGCTCCGTGGGTATGGTGGAAGAGGTGGGTCGGCACGCAATGGAGGCGGCCGACAAGAGCAGGAACGGAGGCACTATGAGCGTGTCGACAGCAATTCCGGGCCTTCCACAAGCAGGGGGAGTCAAGGCGGTGCCAGAGGCCGGCAAGACAAATCCGCTACGGAATGCTGGTACTGTGGCAAAAAAGGTCACAGGGAAAGCGAGTGCTGGAGAAAGCGTGCCGACTCGGACAAATCCGGATCCGGCAAGACCGGTAAGGATGGTCAGCAAAACTCGCACTACGCAAACGGATCAGGAGGATCCGGAACCGGAAAGGCCGGTAAGGGGCCAGCCTTGGTGATGAATCACAAGGCAAACTCAATGAAGAAGACCACTTCCAAAATGGAAGAAGTGTGGTATGTTGATTCCGGCGCGTCGAACCACATGACGAGCCACAAAGAGTGTTTCTCCTTTCTGGAGAAACCGGATCAACCAGGAGTAGTCGAAACCGGAGACGACACTCCTCACCCAATCGTGCACGTCGGAGAAGTCCCTCTAAGCCACATCGGACAGAAAGGGAAGCTGATGAACGTATTACACGTTCCGACAATCACAAAGAACCTGGTGTCCGTCGGTCAGATTGTCGACCAGGGGATGCAGGTGCGGTTTACGCACCTCAGGTGCTTCATTGAGGATGAGGGCGAAGTCATTGCGCAAGGGTGCAGAGACGAGAGGATGTTTATCCTCAACACCAATGACTTTGGCACCGCTCTGTTCACGAATCGACAGAAGGTCGAGTCGGACAATGACCTGTGGCACAAGCGGATAGGCCACGTCAACTACCGGAGGCTTCAAGACCTGTAAACGAAACAAGTCGTTTTCGGTTTGCCGAAGTTCAGCGGCCGGAGAGCCAAAATTTGTGAAGCCTGCCAACTTGGGAAGCAACACCGGGTTCCATTCCCCACCGAACGGAACCGGAGCCGTAACAAGCTCGATCTAATCCATTCGGATGTGTGGGGACCGGCACAAAGTGTAAGCCTTGGCGGGAGCCGGTACTTCGTCTCCTTCATCGACGACTATACTCGACATACTTGGATCTACCTCATTGAACGGAAGAGCGAAGTCTTCGACTGTTTCCGGAGCCTCCAGAAGATGGTGGAACGGGAATCGGAGAGGAAGATCAAATGCCTTCGGTCGGATGGCGGAAAGGAATATTTTTCCAGCCAATTCACTAGTTATCTGCAGCAGAAGGGAATTCGGCGAGAGTTCAGCTGCAGATACACACCGGAGCAAAACGGTGTGGCTGAAAGGAAAAACCGGACACTCATCGAAGCGGCAAGGGCAATGCTGGAGGAGAAGAGCATGCCCCGGTTCTATTGGGCGGAGGCGGTCCGGACGGTCGTCTACATTCAAAACCGCATTGGTGACAAGGTGTCAGCTCATGAGCTGTATTTCGGGCGCAAGCCGAACTTAAGACACCTTCAGATATTCGGCAGCATAGCGTATGTGCATGTGCCGGATCAGAAGCGGAGAAAGCTGGATGCAAAATCGGAAAACTGCATCCTAGTCGGCTATGCTCAAGAGCAAAAGGGGTATAAGTGCTATAACCCCCGGACGAAGGAAGTCCGAGTTAGCCGGGATGTCAAGTTCGATGAATCGGCATCCTGGTACTCCGTACCGACTCCGACTTTCGATCCCGACCCAATGTCGGAAGATCAGGCCAGTGAGCCTGAATCAGCCCTGGCAGAGGATGATGAAGCCGGGACTCAAGATGAGAGTCCGGAATCGTTACGGTTGAGTGGACCGAACGAGCGACTGAGTCGGTTGGACCAGTCGGATGAAGAGACGGCAAGTGGTGGAGACTCTACCGTGCTCTCCCCGTGCAAGGAACCGAGGAAACGGTTCACGCGCAAAGAGAAGGGGAAGAGGAAGATGCCGGAATTCAAAACCGGCAACGATGAGTCGGATCGGTGCGTATCCGACTCCGGAAAGGAGAAAGGCGGATCTTCGGCAACGAAGACCGAACTGGTCAAGAAGGGCCTCAAATCAGGTGACGGTGCGTTGCGCCGATCAACCCGCCAGAAGGATCCCGTCATGCGGTATGGGTACAATGAATACATGGCGCATCATTATGTGTACATGACTAAGGTAACAGAAGTGCATGAGCCGGAGAGCTACACAGAAGCGGCAAAGGACGCAAATTGGCGTGCCGCTATGGACGAAGAAATGCGGGCACTCGATGCCAACGAAACTTGGGACCTAGTTGATCCTCCCCGTCACTGTAAACCGATCGGATGCAAGTGGGTGTACAAGGTCAAGTACAACACCGACGGTTCTGTTAACTGGTACTGGCGGTTGCTGCGGCAAGGGGGTGGCATCTTTACCAGATGGATGTGAAGAACGCCTTCCTTCAAGGCGAGCTTGAAGAAGAAGTCTTTATGACTCAGCCCCCCGGATTTCAATTGGAGATGAACAAGTCGGCGGTATGCCGACTGAAGAAGTCGCTTTACGGCTTGAAGCAAGCCCCCCGAGCTTGGAACGCGAAGATCACGCACCGATTGCGTAAGCTGGGGTTTGTTGTCTCTAAGTCGGACTCTTCGTTGTTCATCCGGCAAGGCTCTGACGGTCCGGTATGTATACTCTTGTATGTGGATGATTAAGTCATCACCGGACCGGATCTTCCCGAAATCAACCGCGTCAAGTCCCAGTTGTCGAACGCATTCGAAATGAAGGACCTGGGGGACCTTCATTATTTTCTTGGGATCGAAGTGCTCCGGACCCCCGACGGCATATTGCTCTCACAACGACATTACGTGTTGAATATGCTGTATAAGTTCGGCATGACGGATTGTTGACCTGTCTCCACACCCCTGGATCGGAACCAGAAGCTCCGTCCCAACTCCGGACCGGCCTACAATGAGAAACGGTTCCGACAGGTTGTCGAAAGCCTGATCTACTTAACCATCACCCGACCCGACATCAGCTATCCGGTCGGCATGGTAAGTCAGTTCATGCAGAAGCCGACCGTGGAGCACCTTCAGTGCGCGCAACGAATATTACGGTATGTCAGCGGCACTAAGGACCGGGGACTACTATACCGGCGAGGTATACCCGAAGAGCTTGTCGGTTACACAGATGCTGACTGGGCCGGCGATGCGTCTGATCGCCGCTCCACTTCCGGATACATGTTCTCCATAGGTAGCGCGGCCGTTGCGTGGAGCAACAAGAAGCAACCCACAGTGGCTTTGTCAAGCACTGAGGCTGAGTACCGGGCCGCGACCGTTGCCACTTGTGAAGCCATCTGGCTTCGGCGACTGCTGCGAGACTTGCGGATCGAGGTACCGACCCCGATCCCGATTTACTGCAATAACATGAGCAGCCTGCAGCTCGCCAAGAACCTTGTATTCCATGCTCGCACAAAGCACATCGAGGTGCACTACCACTTCGTGCGTGAGCGGGGCCTGAGCGGTGAAGTTGACCTACGGTATGTTCATACAGATCGGCAAGTTGCCGACATCTTCACCAAGCCGCTCGGATCGGACAAGTTGCAGCACTTTACCGACATGCTTGGTATTCAGCATCTCGACGTGCCGCACTTGAGGAGGAGAAGCAAGGGCAAAGTCTCTACCGAAACGGGCAAAGGCCAAAAAACTGTTGAACCCGTCGGTAAGAGGAGAGCCGGAAGAAGAGGAGACAAGAAGATGAAGGAAGCCGAGTCGACGAAGGAAGTCGACATATCCGAACAGGTCGGAGCAAGCGGCTGTGAAGAAGAGTTGTGCACTCAGGAAGAGAAGTGCATGTTGTGCGAAGGTCATCACAACGGTACTGACCATGATGCGGAGTCGAATGAAGAATTCGATTTCGGTTCACCGGCTGAAGAAGCCGAGGGAAGCATGGAGAAGGCCAAGACTCGGAAGTGGTCCGATGTGGTGACAAGCCTGAAGCCGGAAGTCGAATCGGAGTGTACCGATTCGGACAAGAGCTGGAACGAGTCAGAGACAACTGACTTGGATCAACAGATGGATCCAAATGAGTCGGATCGACTGAAGGCCAAGGGGACACGGACACAGCGGAAGTCGATGCCATCGTGGGAGAACCGACGGATCGGCAAGCGCCGGAGTCACAGCAACGTGAGTGCTGAGATGGGCCTATTGAGCAGACATGCCGACCGAGAGGGTCGAGGCGCGCAGAACCAAAGGGGTTGCGGCAAACGGAACCGGACCGGACGAGGAGCGCAAGCAAGGCGGAGTGACGCCAGGAGAAGTCGGTTGGAAGAACCGACTGCCACAGAGGTCGACACTACGACCCCACCTCAGGTTGAGCTTGAGGGGGAGTGTTGAGCGGCAAGCTCAACCGGAGCCGGATCGGCTGAATAAGCCGGAGCCGGTAAGCGAGACGGATTGGGCGAAACGGATCAGTATTACGGTGAGCAACCGAACCGGCAAGAAGTGGAGGCCGGGTGCAATCCGTAACCGGAAGTCCAATTGGAAGCCTAGTATAGGATAGACTACTAGGTAGCTATAGTCTCGTAGTAAGTGTCAGATGCTCGTGTGAGCATTGAAGTACATGGTACTTCTGACAGTCCCAAGAGGACTTGTATAAATAGTGCTACTTAGCACAGTGTGTGTACAAAGTTTTGATATAATTTTGAAATTGCGTTCTGCTCTCTCTGTCTCTCTGTCTCTCTCTCTCTCTCTCTCTCTCTCTCTCTCTCTCTCTGTGTTGTTCTCTGTTTTACGCTTCTGCAAACACTTACGTTAACATTGATCTTCCGGGCTCGTGCCACGATCAAGCTCCCTTTGCTGAACTTGATGACTTAGTTTCGGATGTTACCCATGTAACCTTCATAATCTAGCCGACTGGCTGATATCAAGTTCAAGCGAACCTCTGGAATATGTGGACATCCTTCAACAACAGCTTGCACCTGGTTGATGTCATCAACCACACATCTCTTATGCCGACAATTCGGCATGCACCTTCATTCCCCATCTGGACAAAACCGTGATCTCCAGCTTTGTAGGATGAGAAGCACTTCCGGTCGGGGGTCAAATGGAACGACGCTCCAGGGTCGACCACCCATGTCGTTTCGTTGCTGACAAGATGCAGCTCACTCTCCTCGGTGATTAGTAGCAGTTCTTCTTCACTTGTTGCGATTGTCGACGTTCCCTTCCGATCTGAAATCTTCTTCGGTTCCGGACCGTCGGCTCCCCTTTTGGCTTTACGGAACTGTCGGCAATTCTTCTGGAAGTGCCCCAGCTTTCTGCACTAGAAGCAAGTGGCCCTCCCCCTTGACTTCGATCTTGTTCCCGATTTTTCCCGGTTTTGGGGACTCCAATTTCAGCCTCTTTCCCGGTTTTGGTCATCTTCCGTAACCAAAGCCTTCGAGTCGGTTCCGGATTCCCGATCCTTCCGGCGAGCTTCTTCATCTAGCAAGCTTGATTTTACCCTTGCTAGGGACAACTGCTTTCCTTGTAGCCCGACGTTGCCCAACGTGACAACTAGCGTCTCCCAACTATCTGGGAGTGAATCGAGCAGGCACAATGCAAGTACCTCGTCGGCCAGGGGTACTTCAAAGAAAGTTGTTTGATTTATAAGCCCATGGAATACGTTCATGTGCTCCGCCATGCTGGATCTATCCTGGTACTGTAGTCTCACTAACTTCCAGAATACCGAAACCCGATTTACAACGTTTTTGCTCTCCAACATGGTGCCGATTTTCTCCTAGAGCACATGAGCTTTACTTTCTTCATTGAAGTTGTTGTACATGCTCGTATCAATAAAGCATTGTATGTATGCCATCGTCTTCATGTGCATCGTTTCTTGTCCCCGAATTGTACCGGTAGCTAGAGATCTTTGACCACGAGCATGTCCCTCATCTTCGACTTCCACACTAGGTAGTTGGAGCCGATGAGCTTGAACATGCTTCCAAATGACTCTTCCATTTTCTTGTTCGCTTTGATACTAGTTTGTGCGGAATAGCGCTCGGCCACAACTGAGACTCAAACACTTTATGAAAGAACAAAACAGAAATGGAGGTTCGTACACTTACACAGAAGAGACGACACATGATGTTACGTGGAAAGCCCTAATAGGGAAAAAACCACGGGAGCCCACATACTCCAACTATCACCATACGAGAAAGGAGGTACAACAGGAGACTTAGAGGCAAAAACCTCGAGCTCTGTATCTTTGCCAACTGGCGACTTCTCTTCTCTCTCTCTCTGTACTACTATACTACAACTAACAACAACATTAACAACAACCTATCAAAGTGATTGCCCTAAGTCGTATTTATACTTATATGACTTCAAGACTATTTACAAATATAGCCTTTACAGGCACACCAGAAACATATTTGCAGATATGTCCCTGGATCTGGTTCACGCCGGATCTCATCCAAATCCCATCCGGAGGGACTGAATTCCCAACAACTCCTCAGTGCTCACTGAAAATTTGCAAGCTATGTTATATAAGCTATGTTCTCATCTAAGTTGTTCCGATCATGATGTTCCTATTCACAAATATGATGTCAAAGATGACACTACATTACATAATGATATGCCAATGGAGAATGAGATTTAAAAATAATGGTGCTTAGCCTCTAAACTTTAGAGGTCATGATATAAAGCATCTCACATCGACTTAATGGCTTCTGTTTTGCTTGATGATTTTATATATTGTTCAATATCATGAGTCATGACCTTTTATAGATGCGATATGACATATTGAGGGAAACTCCTTTCTCCTATTGTACTAATACCCTAGTTGTACTCCCGAGTCCCCATGCATGTGCCAATGTAAACTACCCCTTGCCACTTGGCCATAGTCATTGAAATAATTGTCCCAACTCCCAAGCATTCAAGTTAATTTTATTGAGGTGTTACATAGTATCAAAATTTCCATATGATCATATCAAGCCATGAGTGAAAATTATATTTGTGCTCGTCTAAGTGGAATCATGTTTCTCGTTGACAACTATCTTTCCTTATTGCCATGGAATCTACAATGACGAATGAATCCAAGCTTGGAGCATCGTTGTTGATTCTGTTCACACTAAGGTTGTTAGGATATGTTGTCAACTATTGCATGTTGGGCATGCTTCCAACTCATGTGCTTCTTTTAGCTCTCTCCAAAGTTTCTATTTAGATGTTTCCAATGTATATTATGGAGGCCTCCTTGCTTGAGTAATTTTCGGTCACGTTGGCCCTTTCAAAACACTAAATTCACATAGCATGAGAGTGGTAAATCAATTAGGGCTAGAATAATTTATACCATTTATACCTAAAGAGTTACAATAGAATTACCAAAGGAGAAGTGCATAATTAGTAATCACCAAAGACTACATGGCATTGTATTATTTACGAATCATCTAGAATGTTCAACACAGATTAAAATAACATGTTACAACATTTTGTGCACCAAGGTTTACTCTTTTACCCCAATGAACAAGAAACGTGTCACATCTTTCTACGCACCAAGGTCGACTTTTATATGTAGCGATCTATTCATGTGATAGATAGATGGAGATGAGGATGATAAAAACAAAATTGAAGCTTGAAGGGACATGTTGGAAATAAGGTCAAGTTATGGGGATAAATATGGTGAATGAGAGTTGAATAATTAGACATTTTCAAGGAAGATTTCTCTGAAAGGCCATTGGCTTGGATTTTAACTTTTACAATATGGAATTGTTAACAATGTAATTTACTAGTAACTACATAGAAAGTATACATATATCTTACTATGGTGACATGACACGTGCCTAACTAATAAATTCACTTTATGTATGACAAAAACACAGTAAACTAGGTCCACACACACACGCACACGCACGCACATTAAAGAGTGTTCATATTGTTTAGTGGGGAAGAATCCGTTTTAGCTCTACTAGGAGTAGGCATTTTGATTATAGTCTTGGTATCATACAACATTCATGAAATACAATAGACCTTTTCAGCTTAATGTGACCTACAATCAATATATTATAGGTTATAAACCAAATAATGATTCACCCATTCAAATGAGTTTCAGATCCAAAAAGATTTGCATGCTCCAAGATGGGGATGTGTTGTGCAAAATATTGTGTCATACTCAAACGGTAAACCTTGGTTCTCAAATATTTCCTTGTTGATATCAATCTTTTATGAAAATGTAACCTTACTAGACAAAGAATGAACTTGATCTTGATCATGATCATGATCATGTCGTCGCCTGAGTTTTTCTCGCAGCAAATTTGCTTATTTCTCAAACGAGATGAATTAAGCTTATTATTAATATGCTAACAAATTTCCCAATGAAAATGACGGACAAAATGTGCATTGATTATAATTAAGGAATCAAAATTAATGGCGATCTTAATATTATATGTTGTATAGTTCATATTCATAGGGTGCCTCCTAAACGCATCAATATACTAATCGGTAGCATACATGTGTGATTTGAACTATTAGCATAAAAGATTTGGAAAAGAATTTATTAAACTATGACCTCTTGAAGGGGCTTATGGCTCTCCAGAATGTCTATGCATCAAGGCTT